>NW_010333747.1:0-486 GCF_000700745.2 Antrostomus carolinensis
CAAACCAGCCTGTGATTCTATGATTCTATGACCTGCCCGGGGACATCGGTGGCCACCCTGTTCACTGTGGCAAAGCCCCCAAGATGCCTTAGGCTGATCTTGTTTGATGCCTGCTCGCTAGTTTTGCTCTCTGCAAAGAAAAAAACCTCAAAAATGTGGAAACAATTTTGCAGGTACAGTGAGACTACTAGCTTTTTTTTTCACTTTAGCAAGAATCAGTGGAAGATGTAAAGATGTTTGACTCATCTGGACTCATTTTGACCTCTGAGCCTTCATTTCTGGGAAAGTATGACCATGCCCACTGGGCCAGCTCAACAAGGTCAGTGTCAGCTCTTTGCACTCGCAGTGGGTGAGGCTGGGCTGGTGCCCACCTGCTCCATAAACTGCTCTTACCTTATTCCCCCGTCTTGGTGAAACAGAATCACAGAATCCCAGAATGGTGGGGGTGGGAAGGGACCTCAGGAGATCATCCAGTCCAACCCCCCT
>NW_010333747.1:512-8589 GCF_000700745.2 Antrostomus carolinensis
GTTGCACAGGAAAGTGTCCAGGTGGGTTTGAACATCTCCAGAGATGGAGACTCCACACCCTCTCTGGGCAGCCTGTCCCAGGGCTCCAGCACCCTCACAGGAAAGAAGTTTTTCCTTAAGTTTGTTTGGAACTTCTGGTGTTCCAGTTTGTGCCCATTACCCCTTGTCCTGGCCCCAGCCACCACCAAAAAGAGCCCAACCCCATCCATTTGGCCCCCACATTTCAGATATTTATAGACATTGATCAGATCCCCTCTCAGGCTGCTCTTCTCCAGGCTGAACAGTCCCAGCTCTCTCAGCCTCTCCTCACACAGGAGATGCTCCAGGCCCCTCATCATCTTTCTGGCCTCTGCTGGACTCTCTCCAGGAGATCTTTGTCCCTCTTGAACTGGGGAGCCCAGTTCAGTCCAGAAACATTGCTGGATGAGTCAAAGACCGTTTTCTGGGCCAGAAATGCTTTCTAAAATGCCAGCCCTACTTCTTTCTTCCACCAATAACCATCTCTTTGGTCAGCCCCATGTCAGAGCATGCTGTCCTCCTCAGTCTGGAGACAGGGAAGTGCTGGTAGATCTTGCCCTGTGCCCGCCTGCTGTTGGTATCAGCTGTGTCTTTGCAAAGGGAACATTTGTTTTTCCAAGCAAAATGGGCATGGGAGTGGTCATGGCAGCAGAAGAGGTTTTGCAGATCATAAACTAAAACTGAATGAAGGGGAGCTCACTTTATATATAAAAATATGGAAATACTTGGAAGTAGTGGAGAAAAAGCAGTAAAAAAATGAATCTGGAGAAATTTACTTGAGAGCAGAGATTTCACTGTTTCCTTAAATAAAACTTGCTGACAGGTTCATGTAGTTCAAATTCTCCTTCACTCTCTGGCTTGGTAGACACCTGTGAAGGTTTAGTGGTAGCTAACAGGAAGTACTGGGTTTTGTAATTAAAGGGAAAGGAATAAAAATGCATCAGGTGAGTGGTTGTGGTGGAGTTTTCAGTGTTTCTGAGGTTCTTGGGTGTTCTGTGAGCTCCTGCTTTCCAGGCAGGCATGTTTCCCAGGAAGGGTTTTACTTAAAAAGTCATTTATGAATGGGACTAGAGCCCTGGAAAGACTCCAAAAAGAGATGACTTCTCCTTGGTTTGGGAAAATGACTCTGCTGTAAGTCTCTGGCTGGATCCTTGTGCTTGTGTGGTTGAATCTGTGTGTTGATGAACCAAGAGTAATTGTGGAGCTGTGCTTGTGTAGCCTTCACTTGTGTCTCACCCCAGGCTCTGCTTCTAAGGTCATAAATTTCCAACTGCTTGTTATTTTCTTACATGAAACACTGATAATCTTTAGCTGCTGCTGTTGGCTGCTGAAAACTTTCATGGGACTGTGTCTGTTGGTGAAACCTTTAGTAGGAGAGATGCCCTGGCCAAGGGTGGGGAGGAGGGAGCTGCTCCTCGGGGTGGAGGTTGGCTGCTATCTGTGCCCAGCTCTGAGCAGGGCTGGGGACAGTCCCCCTGTGTGATCTCCCTTTGGGTGCTGGTGAGTAGAAGCCACCAGGGTTTTTTTAGTTTGGGCAAGCAGCTGGTTGCCTGTGGCTTGGTTGGGAGTTTGGCTGAGGTCCTGCTGCTCAGATCCTGCTCTGCTGTAGGTGGAAAGAAGGGTGAAGAGCAGTTCCTCATCTGTGGACACTTTTGCTTTTAGTGACTATTGAGCTTTTGCAGGGAAGTGGGGTGAAGATCTGTGAGGTCAAGTCCGGTCCTGTGTCCTAAGTCATCCCAGGCTGCTGTACTACCTTCCACCTTTCTCCTCCCAAACATAGGTCTACTTCAGGGTCTTTGCAAAGAAATAGCAGCCATCTGTTCAGCCTGCAGGAACTTTTATTTCAATTCTCATTTCCATGTCCTCTGCGATAATGATCTCAGCTGAGAAGAGAGAGTACCTGGCAAATGTCACATGCCCAGAGTTGTTCTCATTGTAGTTCCCCAGAAGCACTAAAATCTCATAAGCAACCTAGTTTAACGTGAATACCAGCCTGATTTCATCCACCAAAGGGGAATGGACAGTTTGCATCTATTTTGGAGAAGCAGTCTTGATTTTGAGGCTTTTTGTGAGATTAATTGACAAGTTTTCTGGTTCACCTGCTCTGGAGGTCTGGCCATAGAAATTCTTCCTCTTCTGCTACTTGAAAGCAGATGGCAGTTTATTCTGTAGTCATGTTGGAGTAATCGTAGAATGAATCATAGAATGGTTTGGGTTGGAAGGGACCTTAAAGATCATCCAGTTCCAACCCCCCTGCCATCAGGAGGGAATGTGTGCTTCTGTATATGGATGGTCAATAGGGAGTAGTCTGTCTTCACGGAATCACAGAATGTCAGGGATTGGAAGGGACCTCGAAAGATCATCCAGTCCAACCCCCTGCCAGAGCAGGAACCTAAATGAGATCACACAGGAAGGCGTCCAGGTGGGTCTTGAATGTCTCCAGAGAAGGAGACTCCACAACCTCCCTGGGCAGCCTGTCCCAGGGCTCTCTCACCCTCACTGTGAACAAGTTTCTTCTCAAGTTTAAGCGGAACCTCCTGTGTTCCAGCTCACACCCATTGCCCCTTGTCCTACCATTGGGCATCACTGAGAAGAGCCTGGCTCCATCCTCCTGACATTCACCCTTTACATATTTATAAACATTAATGAGGTCACCCCTCAGTCTCCTCTTCTCCAAGCTAAAGAGACCCAGTCTTCATGGAATTTTAAATATCTTGGAGGATCTAAATGTGCAACCATGCCCTTGGGGACTTCGTGTAGATTTGCGACTGTCTTTAGATGAGTTGAGGTCAGACAATAGTGACTGGAATTCAGAGGGCCATAAATATCATATTTTAATCTGTGTCAGCTATAACCTTGCTTGAGTATTGTTCTTGTTATTTAGAGGGAATATGGACCCTTTTAGGTCCATAATTAATCAATCTTTCAGTTGTAAGGCAGGGTAGAGGCAGTAATCCTGATAACAGAATAAACTGCACGAGGTTTGGGGAGGCAGCTGAATGTCCTCTGACAGGGAAAAAAAAAAAAAGAAGTTATTTTTAGGCCTTTCTAGTGGCTTATTTGTGGAGGAGTGGGTGCTCCTGCACTCTTTGAAGCAGAACAGGGCTGGTGGGAAGAGCAGTTGTTTGACCTCATCAGAAAGTGGTATGCTGCATTTTATTGATTTTTACCAGGATGAGCTGGAAGCCTCTTTGAAGCATGAGGGAGCAATGGTCTCCACAGACAGGAGAGTAACTGTGGTGTTTGGGAAATCTCTGTGTTGGAGTGCAGGTCTGGAGAACCTCAGCTGTGCTGCCAGGTGACAAAGTGCACAGTCTCAGCAAGGACAATTAGGAACTACAGACTCCTCAGGCTGGGCCTCCAAGTGTGGCCACATGACTGTTCAATTCTGGGATTGTCTCATGAGTAAAGGTCTTGTTTTCTGTAGTCCAGAAGATAGCAGGCACAAGGTAGGCCTGTGATAAGTACAGCACTAACACTTCTTCCCCCTCTCCAAGGTCAGCCATGTATTTTATGGTTTTTAGGGAGTCAAATCATATTTATAAATAACTTCTTGTACAAACTCTTCAACTGTCAAGAGCGTGATTTGTGAATAAATGTTTTCATTACTTGGCTGGCTCTATGGATGGATGAATAATATCCATCAAATAAATTATTCATCTTTTTCTCTCCTTGCCATCATCAGATAACTTCTTTGTGATTTATATTTGTTCATTATTCATCTGGCTACAAGAAACAGACATATTGGAGATGGGTTAAGGGCTAAATCTGCTTTATGGAAACCAATGACAAAGTTCTAGCTGACACTGGAGAATGTACCAACACAAATCTCACCCCGTGTATTTCAAGTGTCCTCCAAGCAGTGATGCTCAGAGCAGCTCCATGGGTGGCAAGAGTCCCTCAGGGATGTGGGCAAAGCCATTTTCTCCTGCTCTGATACCTGATCCTCAAATTCTTAATTTCTTCTGATATATTGAGGCTGCCTTGGGCTACTTCTTGCCAGAAACCATGGGTTAGGGATGCCACCCTGGATGGCTGATGAGGTGTGTCCTTTGGTCAGGTCATAGATACAGAAAACAGACGTGTGCTTATGGAGAGAGCAATTCCTCAAAGGCATCTGGTGTGTTGGGGTCCAGGGATGGTGAAGAGGGGGATTATTGGTCTTTGTAGGAGCTTTTGCAGTATTTTACAGAACATTGGTGTGAGGCTGTAGTCCTTCCTTTCCCAGGTTCTCACTTTGCAGCTTCCTCAGGCTGCTTTTGCCCCTGACAAAGTTGTGCCAACACGTTATTTGACGTGATGTTGGTGGGCCACCTTGAGCAATGGCCACCGAGACTGGAGTGTCAGGGGTCAAGTGTGGCAGACTCTGTCGGGGTAGAGCTTCAGTATCTTCCCTTTTAGCTCCACCACCTTTTAAAACAGGCTGATGGGAAGGCAGATGGTTTTGGTTTTCCTTCAACTTTCTGATTGAACGGTTGGTGCTTGACAGGGTTGAGTGTTCCCTGCTTCCTAGCAGCCTCCTCTTCAAAACACTCCAGCAACAGGGATATGGAAAGACTTTCCAGTGATGCCAGTAGAGGGAGGGAGAGAGGACTTCATTTGGCTCCTCTACAAAAAGAAGCAAAGAAAACCACCACACAAAGCTGACTGAAAGGACAGACCTTGCTGCTGCTCAGAAGTGACCTTTCATTTGTTCATCTGATTTACAAGCATTTTGTTGTTCTAGAAACTGGTGCCTGAACCAGTTTCAAGTTTCAAACTTTTGCTCTTTGGCTTTATACCGGGTCTGCAAACCACATCTACAGTTATGTTCTTTTTAAACCATGGGGAAAAGCATTTTTCAATTGCTCTCCCTTGACTCAAAAAAAAAAAAACCCAAAAAAGCAAACAAACAAAAAAAAACCCCGATAAAATGCTCTTCAAACACCTTTTTCCCCTCTCAAAAAGTTCAGGCAGATAGAAAATAGAGAAAGTTTCACCTTTAAATAGTGAAAAGCTGGGAAAGTTACTTGTATGGGAAAAGTGGAGGTAATAATGGAGCTTGTTTTGTAGCTTAAGCTTGAGTGTGCTGCTCGTAATAACAGGCTGATGGACAGGGGGGGTTTGCAGGCAGCCCTGAAACACAAAAAAAGCTTTGATTTTTTATTTACAGCATCAAACGTGACACTCTCAGCTGAGTGATCAAATACAGACACAAGTGTCAAGATTCAGCTGGAGAGAAGAAATAACAATTGAAGGAAAATCCTCGTAAGTGAGCAGGGGGAAGGGGGTGCATCCTCTGCAGGTGGCACAGGCAGTGATTCTTTTAGCTGGGGCTGGCTTTGCTCCCCAGTATGGCTGCTCAACTGGGCCCTGATGGGAGTGGGAGGACTTAGTGTCAATTAAAAAAAATTTTAAAAATCACTGTCAAAGATATTGGGGCGGAAAAGTGATTTTAATATCCATTTGTAAAAGCATGACTTGACAGAATTTGATGGGAAGGTTCACTAAATTACTTACCACATGGAAACAGCATACAGAGGAAAATCAAAATAGAATTGGGTTGGAGTGATTTAGACATGGATTGGGAGAAATTATTTACATAGGAATCGGAAATTAATTTGCATATAGATCAGGGGAAAATGAGTTGGAATCAGGCTGGAGTGATTTATGCTGGGATTAGGGAAGGAGGGTAAGGGAGGCTGTATCATTGAATCACAGAATGGTGGGGTTGGAAGGGACCTCAGGAGATCATCCAGTCCAACCCCCCTGCCAGAGCAGGTTCCCTACAGCACAGGATGGCATCCAGGTGGGTTTTGAACATCTCCAGAGATGGAGACTCCACACCCTCTCTGGGCAGCCTGTCCCAGGGCTCTGTCACCCTTACAGTAAAGAAATTTTTCCTTAAGTTTATCTGGAACTTCTGGTCCTGAGGTTCAGAGTGGACCCCTTTGCTTCCTAAACTCCTCAGAGAAGAGTTTAGCTGTGGCTGGATCCACTCCTAGTCCTAGAGTTGGCCAACAGATTATGACCAAGCGATTAGATGTAGGGGCTTCAGTGTAGTGCTTTAACATGCAATTATGTTTTGTATGATTTTAGGGGAGCAAAGATTTAAGGTTCATTAGCACTGTTAGAGTAAATTACGAACTTAATCAGTTAATAATCAGCAATTTGTTATAAACAACACAGCAACTTAGATAAAACTTAAACAGTTTCCTAAATCATATCACACACACTCACATGCAGATATATGTGTAGATGTCAACCTATTATTAAGATGTTTATTTCTCTGCAGATTATAATAAGTCTTTGGGACCTAAATTATTCTAGAAATGTCATGAAATTGAACTACCATGAGTTACTTACTCTTACCCTTTGTTGGCTGATGTCATTGGGTGGTTTCTATTCCCCTTGTCAGCTTGTGGCAGATGGTTATTCCCATCATTCGGCATCAGATGGTGAAAATCTGCCCTAAGATTGTCCCAAATCAGGGGATGAACACAGGGTTGCAGCCTGCTACGATCCTGGAGAGCTCTAAAGCACCTTGCTTGGGATCAGTATTCATAGGGTCCCAAGTTGATTGACTTTGGTCAGTGGTGATTTTGTTTGTTTGTGGCCATTGTTCTTGTAGCAACTTTCCAAGTGGGTTGCAATCCAGGCAGGAGGGGTCTTGATTATGTTTCCCCAGGAACAGGAGTTCTGGGTCTGGTTAGGGAGTGCCTAATTGTCCCAACTTACCATCCTTGTACCCAGGACAAAAAGGTCCCCAGTTGTTTTGACTCACTACTTCAGCAAACAAGATCAGAAAGTGCCAGGCTGCCCTTGATTGAAACAAGAATGACGTTGGCTGGTGTTGATGGAACAATGTGGCCCAGGGTGGGGGGTCTGCACCTCTACAAGGGCCTACAGAGAGCTGCTCTGTGGTGCTGGGTGTGTGAGCCCTCAGCTCCAGTCCCTACCAGGGTGTCCCAGTGCAATGTCCTGCCTGCCATGGGCAGGGTCCTCTCAAACACACACTCGGTAGCTGTAATCCACACATACCCTAAAAAAAGGGAATGTGGCAGCAAGCAGGGGACCTTCATGCCTGAAGGATGCATTGGAGTGTAATTTGTGGAGTGATTGATATATATTTTTAATAATTTTTTCCCCTCTTGCCAGCTGTCTGGTCCAGGGAACACATCCATCTTGGAGTCCTTTCAAACTCAGAAACATATTTCATGAGGAATCGTTTGTCTTTCCCGCCTGTGTGGGATGAGTGGGTGTGGGAAGGGGAAGGAGCAGGGATCTGCTCTGCAGAGCAGTGGTAGAGGGAAGTGTCTTCTGCTTGTCTTCTGTTTGCCTCTGGCCTGGCACCCAGGGTACCTGCTGCTCTCCTGGGTGTGCAGGAGCCCTCACTGAGCCCCAAGAGCTGACCCATTAAAAGCTGGTACATGGGAGGCTGTGAGAGTCTTTTGCACCAAATTAAGCCTATTTCAGTCTCCTTTCCAAAGCTCAAGAAGTCTTTGCAGGGACAAGGGTGTCCTGAGCCTCAGGCAGGGAGCTCACCTCTTGCTTGGTCCTCCTCAGGTTGACTTTTCCAATGTCACTGAGAAAAGTGGTTTTTGGGTTTGTTTTGTGGTTTTAGTGGGTTTTTTGTTTCCTTGTTTGGCTTGTGTGTTTCAGTTTTTTCCCCCAGCTTTTCCTCCCTCTACCAATGGTGAGGAAAGATCTTTGACATCAGCAACTTGATGTTCTGTGTAGGATTGATGGATGAGGGGCATCAGGCTGGTGTGTGCCAAGAAGGGAAAATCCCATGAGTTGGAGCCAAGGCAGACCTGGGTGTGAGTGGCTGGACATTGGTGTCTGTTCAGGCTGCCTCTGTAGTGCACAAGTTGGATTTACCACCCATGATTTGCTGATATTTTGATGCATCCCTGATCTTTCCTGAGGCCTACAGAGAGCAGAGGTGTGTTGAGAAGGATGGAGAGATGAAACCAGTGCTGGGTCAGGTTTGAGGTACCCAATGCAAGAGGAAGCTGACTGCATCTTGGCAAAGGGCTGTAGCATCCTTTGGGAACACCTCTGCCAAGGGAACTGCTGG
>NW_010333747.1:8603-29175 GCF_000700745.2 Antrostomus carolinensis
TGTCCTCTGTGCACCATCACTGCTGACTCTGCCCTGACGCACTCAGGCAGGCACAGGTGAACATCTACATCTGTTAGCTTAATCTGCCCTGATTAGTTTCCCTTGAGCATTTGTATTGGGCAAAGGATGCAGATGTGTTCAGGGGAGCAGAACTGTCAGTATCTGCTGAGCTGTAAAGGTTGTGCTCCCTCATGGCTTTGAGCACTGGGACAGGCTGCCCAGGGAGGCTGTGGAGTCTCCTTCTCTGGAGATGTTCAAAACCCGCCTGGACGCCTTCCTGTGTGATCTCATTTAGGTTCCTGCTCTGGCAGGGGGATTGGACTTGATGATCTTTTGAGGTCCCTTCCAATCCCTAATATTCTGTGATTCTGTGATTCCCTGAGCACTGGATTTCATCACGTCTCAGCTGGCTCCTGTGAGATGTAGGTGTTGAACTGGGGGGAATGGAGTCAGCAGACAGACCAGGAGTTGCAGACACAGCTATGAACCTGGATCCTATTAAATCAATGGGACAAAGAAAAGATGCTGAGCCATCTCCCAGACCTGTGTAACCAAGGATTCTTTTCCTTCAGACCAGACTACCAGCATCTCGGGAGAAGACAAGCTTGCGATGGTTGGAACCTGCCTGTGCATGGGAACATGCTGCCATCTGTGTAACAAACCAAACTTGTTCTGCAGAGCTGACTCTTTTTTTTGGGAGGGGGAGGATATTTAGTTATCAGGTTGCTGTTCTTGGCTAAGAGCTGTTAGTCTGTCAGAAAATATGGAAAATTGCAACCTTCCGTGAAGCTGGGAGAGGCCAGCGCTCGTCTGACTTGTACCATATGGCTTAGAGCTGTCCTGAATTTTGGCCTGAGTTTGTCTCTGTGGCTGACATTGGGAACTGCATCTTCAAGGTGTTGCCTGCACTGAGCATGTTCATTGGATTACTTGGCCTCTTGGGACATAGAGGTGATATTGAAAAGTTTTGGGCTAGGAAATTCACCATCTGCTCATCCTGCTCAAGGTTCACTGCAGTCTCAGTCTGGTACTGGAATTCACTGGGATATATTTTCATGAAGATCTTATTAGTCACCTCAAATGAACCAGCAGATGGTTACATTGCTCTATTATTAGCTGCCATGTCTCCTGTAACTGTTGGAAATAAGTACCATAAATGCAGGCTGGGAGGTGGGTGGCTTGGTAAGATGAAGACTGGTTGGCCAACTGGTGTGTGTGTCCCTACTGGTGAAGATTTGCTCTCTCTACCAGAGAGCTGTACGAGGTGCTGGAAAGTTCCTGAGAGATGTGCCCACACTCATGTTGGGGCTGGTGTTCAACAAGATGGTGTCAATGGAAAAGTAGTAGTGGAGACATGTAGACATTTGTTGCTTCCAGAGTATTTTCATCTGTGAGTGCTTTGTAGGAGTGTTACCTCCCACTGTCAGAATAAAGAGGATTATTCATATATTGTCCACAACTGAGATGGAAACTGGTGTCTGGGTGGACTATATGGCTTTGTAAAGGTGACCTGGCAAACTGCTGAATGAGGGCACCCAAATCCTCAGCTACAACTGCTGGACCGTGCTTCAGGACTTGCCTCTGCATGACTGTGTGTGTATGTGAAGGTCCTTGGTTCAGCACCTTTCCATGGTTCAGTTTTATGGAGGTTTACTCGAAGCCTTGAGCTTGACTCTGATCTCAGATGGCAGAGCTCTTAGGGGAGCCTTGTTATCACCCCGCGGATGATGCAGACCCAGAACTTCACTCAACTGTGGTTCTGACATTGGGAATGGGTTAGAAAACCAGGGTGCTCTATCAGTCCTGTCCCCCCTATTGCACCAACTCCTACCTGTTCACTGGTGGCCCTACTGAGGAGGAACTCCCCCACTCTACTGGTTAGAGAGGTTTTGGGTGGCTGGGGCAGTGCTGCCATGAGGGGTTGGGATTGACACCTTTCTGCTGTCGAGCCAGAGTGATGGGTGGGCAGCCCATGGAAATGTTTCTCATGGAGCTTTGCAAAGAACAGGGTAGTGGTCTCTCTGGAGGTAACCTGTCGCAGACACCTTGAGGGCTGCTCTCTCTCTCTCCCTCTCTGGAGTGGATTAGAAGATTTTTAGACCTTTACCCTCTCCCCCACACCTCAAAACTGATGAGCAAATGTCATGGGCTGGACATGCTGTTGCACTTGGGGATGTTGAAAGGCAGCTTTCCTGCAGAAAACTCCAGGACTGCTCGTGAAAAACCATAATTTCCTTTCAGCTACAAAGAAACTTTTCCACATGGAGCCCCCAGGGGTGCAGGGGCAGTTTTATCAGGGATGATTTAATTTTTCTTCTGGTAACAGGAACTCCAGGAGGCTTCTGCTGAGACTTCTAACCTCACATGTGGTCCAGGTGTCTCTAGCTCAGCTGCTGGAGCTTCCAGTTACTGGTAACAGTTTTCCCAGCACTCTTCTTTTACCCAGAATATTCTGTAGCTCACTTAACATTAAAAATTTAAGAGTTGGGTAAAATAAATTGTATTTAATTTCAACTGAAGTGGTCCAATGATACTGCACAGATAGTGTTCTGGATTTTCATGTTTTATTCAAGAAACTCTTTGGTTTGTGATAATGGATCTGAAACTGAGGCAGAATTTAGCAACTGTGTCTTGGCATTTAGGTCAACCCCGATGCAGAGTCAAAAGGGCTTGACCTGTGCTGTCTGGTGTTTTTTTTCTGTGAGGCCAGATCTGATCTTGGGTGGGCAATAGTAAATAAGGAGATGCCCAACTGGAGTCACAGGTAGGTGTAAAGTTGGCTGTTGCAAGACAGCCTCAGGGAGAACAGATGATAAGCAGCTTCATAAAGGGGAGAGAAAGATGAAAAGCCCTATTTCTTGGAAACCAAGCACGAACTCTTGCAGTTCCTGTGGACAGGGCAAGTGGTTGGCCAAGCAGATGATCTTTCCTCTTCAGCCACTGTTATTGTCAGTATTACTTTAAGTGCAGACCAGGTAGGTGGGTTCCCCAGGCTCTCTCTGTTTCTGTTCTTTGGGGGGTGTCCCTAAGAAGTGTTTCTTTGAAGGCTCCCAGTGGCCCTGAGCTCCAAGAGGAGATCCTGTCTGTCTTGGCTCTGGGCTCATGAGATGAGCCTCAGCCCTGGCCCTGTATCTTAGTTGATCTCTATTTTCTGAGCCTCTTTCATCCACCAACAAGTATCCTTGAAGACCTAACCATAAGGGGCAGTTTTACTGAAAAGCCCAAGCTGAGTTTCCTGCAAATCAAATTACACAGTGTGCGATTCCCAAATCCATGGCTTTAGCCTCTGGTTGGTGTTGAGATGCTGAGGAGCTATGTGGTTGGGCTGCACCATGTCCCAGCTTCACTGCACACTAATAAGTTTCCTGCCTTGGAGCCTGCAGTTACCCCTTGCTGGGGTGACCCTGCTTTGCTCCTGGCCCTGCCAGTTGTCCCAGCTCCAGGAGCTATGGCGGATGTTTTTCAAAATCATTTTGCTTTATTAAGCCAGCACCACCTTGACTTCAAGGCCAGAAAGGGCTGTTGCAGTGGCCTGAGCAGACCACATCATGCCCAGGATATCCCTCCTGTGGCTTCTGCCTCCAGTTCACTGTTTTGTCTTTGACCTTCCAGACACTGGTCAGCCTTGAACTGAAGACCCTGGATTTCGTGAAGTCTCCATACACACAAGAAGGGTCTTCCAATGACAGTTTCCAGTGAAAATGGTTTTGGCTGCCAACCATTTCTCTGAGGTGTTGGAGAGTGATTCTAGTTTGGACAGGAAGGTATGAGTTGCGACTTCCACGTGGGCAAAGTCATGGGCTGATTTGGGTCATGAGAACAGGCAGAATAGGTCATGTTTGGACCATCCCATGTGAGCAGTCTCCTATCCTTGGTTGACAGTATCCCCAACACCAGGGAAGGAGTCTTCTGTCAGCTTGTCTCCTTCAAGGCAGCAGAGCTTCAAGCTGTGTTGGCCAGGGTCATGTCTCAGCCAGGTTCTGAGGCTCCCTCAAGCTGGATTGAGTGAGAAGGGGACAGCCCCAGGGCTCACTTGCACCAAGCTGAGCCTACTCCTCCACGAGAGAGTAGCTCAGCTTTGCTGTGGGTCTTCTCCTGCTATGGGTACCTCGGTGTCACTCTGCAGAAAAGCAGACAGGTAAGTGCAAGTGCCTCGTTTTGGGAAATCTTGGGCAACTTGAAGAGCTGAATTATTCTATGACTTTCCAAGCTGATCCTGGGAGGTGTTTTGCTCTGTGCTTTGTTACATGGCATCAGGTTGTACCCAAAGTATCTGAGATGTGGGGAGATGGACAGGATGTACTCCAGGAAGAGCCCTCCAGCTTAAGGGATTGGTAAAGAGGCAGCTCAGCAGTCTGGGTAGAAAAACTTCACTGCTCCCCCAGATAAAGCACTTCGCACATGGCTGGTTGGTCTTGGGAAAGACAGATGGGCTGCTCAGGTAGGTTTGGGCAGACTGAGAATGGTGCCTCCTGCTGCTGCACCTTGCCTGCAACTGGGAATCACCTGCCCAGGTGAGTGGCCAGGCTCCAACCCTGCTGCAGCTGTGCAGCAAACCCTGCTTGTCCATCAGAAACTGCACCAGGAGCTTTCCTGTGCTGTGCAGCATGTTCCAATGCTGAAGCTGTGATCTCCTGCTGATGGGTGGTAATTAGTAGCTCCTGGGAAGAGTTGGGGACACTCATTTCTGAACCTGATCAGATGTGTTCTGCAGATGCCCATCTGTTCAAACTCTTAATTAATATCCTGTTGTATGTCTCATGAGTACTTGAGAAACCTTAGAAGTTAACCAGAAGTGGCTCCTGGTCCTATTTGGTTGGGTCTCTAAAGCGTAAACACCATTAGATATGTATTAAGGGATTCAGTGAGCAAAGTATTTTCAGAGTCCTCTAGACAGTACTCAATGTGACAAGCTAAAACTCCATTTTCATGTCTCAATTATCCCAGTCATATCCTTTCTCTTGTTCCCAATTGTTTCTGATACTCCCATCTTCTGCTTTCAACTGTGGGTCCTGTTCCAAGGCTACAGGGGAAAAAAAAATGTGGAGAATTTTGGTGTGTTTTTCTTGTTTGTTTGGATTTTTTTAGGTTTAATCAAAATAACCTTATCTGACTGAGCGTGTGGCACCATGGTCATTTGCATCAGTCCAACAGAAGGGTCCGTTAACTGGGAGGATGAGAGCAGGGACTGCATCAGTCTCCAAAGACCCCATTTATCTCGACCTTGCTTTGCACCCACCCATGGGTGTTTCCCACGCATGGGCTGAACTTGTGTGGTCTGTTCAACCAGAGCAATTCAACCTGAATTCAAATGTTCCACCTAAGGTCTTGAGGGTACACCCAGCCTTCAATCACACCTGCTCCTGCTGGGTACCATGGGTCAGGACTGCAAGAAGTCAGATGGTCTCTCTCAGGCTTGTGAAGAGGACAAGGTTGCAAAGAAGAATGGAAAACCAGTTGTGACCAGCTTGGAGGCAACAGGGTGAGAAGCCAGAACAAGAATGAATACTCTGTGGCAGCAAAGCACAGGGCAAGGGGATGTGTTGGGGTTAAAAGCAGAAGGAAGCAGGCTGGCTGAGCTGAGCTGAGCCAGGGGCCCGCACCCTCTAGTCCTGCTCTTCCTTGAGGCTGGACAGGTGTCTGGGGAGCTGAGCACTGGGCTTGTTGTGGTGCCAGCAAAATGATGTGAAGGTAACCCTCAAAACACCTCTCTCCACCCTGTGCACAAGACCAAAACTCATCAGAGCTACAGTTATCCTGTCAGATCAAGTCACATCATCCTTTCTGTCTATGAAGGTCTAATTTTGTTGCTGACTCCATCCTACAGGGCAAAGAATTTCTGTGTTCAGGGTCTGTTTAATTTCTATTTTTCATGGATGTTTCAGCAGTAAAAGATCATCTTTTGGGTGCAGAGTGGGGTGCTCAGAAGCCAGAGAAGTCAGTGTTGTACGTGTTGATGTTAAAGCATTTTCTCTAAGAGCTACTTTCTTTTGCTGCTGCTGCTGCAGACTCCTGTGCCCTCTAAAATCATGGAAAAATCATTTCCCAACAACCTTGAAGAGCAAACAAGAATTAAGTGGTGCTTTGACTTTCCTTATTTGCAGATGGAGCCTGGTGCTCCCTCCTTCTTTCAGTCACTGTGAGTGGCAGGGAAAGGTCTGATGAAAGCCCTGGAGCCATCTCTGCCATTGGAGAAGCAACTGTGTTGGGTCTCTTCTAATGCCTTCCTCGATGTATTGATCCACGAGCTACCAAGTGTATGGAGGAGCCAGACTTGGATGTAATCTTTATTTAAACCCCCAGCAATACTAACAGTATTAATTCTTGTTGAGAATTAATTCTTGTTGAGGGTTTTCCTGCTGCTAGCATCTTTGACAAAGGCCATCAGACTGAGTTTATATCCCATCCATGCCCACTACCAGCTTGTTGGGAACTGCAGATTTAACTGGGAATCTTTGCCTTGGACTTGGACTCTCATTACCCTCAGCTAATGAATCCCTCTGTGTGCTGGATTCAGCTCAGCACTGTCAGCCAGCTGAAGCTGAGGCACCTCATTAGAGAAATTTTTTTCCTTTTTTGTACATTTGGCCAAGGTAGTGGAGAGAGGTGGTCACCCTAAAGGGCAGCTGATCTGATTTAGTGGTTGGTATCTAAAGATTTCTAGGCTGGGTGGCTCTTGGGGCACGCTGCCTCCACAGCCTCTAGAAGCTCATGGTGACTAGGTGAGGTTGGACACAGAAGGGAGATCTGCATCATCCAGTTTTATATGTCTCCAGTGCAAACAACTGTGTCTGAGCGAGTTATACAGGCTTCCCTGGGAGCTGAGAGAGAGAAAGAACTTTTTCTGGGGTGCCATTCACCTCCCTGGGTTTAGATGTCTGAAATGAGTGAGAATCCATGCCCTGGAGAAATGTGTTCTGTTTTTTTGTATTTTTTTTTTAACTTGAAACCTTCAAACGGAATCCCAGTGCCTAGTTTGGATGGAGGTATCTGAGTAGTTAATATCTACATTTGGACAAACGTTTCTTCCTGAATTTTAACTTGACTTCCACCCCCCAGAAGTAAGTGAGCTAATCCAGCTAGCTAAAGCACTTCCAAGGTCTCTGCTCTTTTTACCCTGCTTTCCCCACTCCCCTCAACATGATGTGCAACACTATTTTAAAATGTTTTACTCCGTAAAACAACATGTTGCACTGTTCTCCATTCACTTTCAATTTCATGCAACTTTCTTCACTGGAATAGGCTCAATGATCTCAGGAAATAATTGGTGAGCTTGTTAGACTAATGGGATTTTTATTTCCAAGGCCATAGATCAAACAAGTATGCCTGAAAATTCATTATACATGCAGTGTGCACTAAATAATTATTCTTGCCCATGAAAGTGCTGGAAGAGACACTGTGACAAGGTATAGCTTTAAAAAAAGCTGTTTGATTTATCATTTATAAAGCAAAGCTCCTATTAGATGCACTAGTTAAATATTCAGTGAATAGTGAGTCACTTCACTAGCCAGGGTGCAGGGGGAAAGCCTGGCAAGCACGGTGCCTTTTCTTGACTGACTTTATTTTTGGTCTGGATCTGAATGAAGTGTGTCTCCCTGAATTTACCTCCACTTTGTTAGCAGAGATAGCCCTTGATGTTGCTGGAAACAGCAGAATTTTATGTTGTTTCCAGGTGGTGAAAGGTGATGGTCTCCTACCTCCCTCTTCTCCAGCGCTTTGATCTTCCTCCTTCTTCTCCCTCTGCTCTCACACCTGAGGAAGCAAGAACAAACTTCAGTGTCCAGCCAGGAGGGAAGCATTTTGTCCAACCCCCTGTGTGGACACATGGCAAAGGGGACATCCACAGTGGAGAACCTGTCCCGTAATAAAATGATGAATATTAGTGACTATGAGACCTGGACTTTGCAGGAGTCACACTCGACCTTCCCACCCTGAGCACTTCATATCTGAATTGCAGTATCTGGGGTTGCTCTGGCCAAGGCTGCTGGAAGGGTGTTGAGTTGAGATCTTGCTTATGAGTTGAGCAACTATGTGTTGTGGCCTGTGTGGGACTAGATGGAGGTGTTGTATTTGGCTGTGTGATGTTCTGGGTGAGCAACCCTGGCTCAGGCTCTGATTATCTATAGATTATATTATATACGTACTCCACAAACAATTTGAGGAGGGTGGCTGTTACCTGGGACGTGGCCTCTGTCTCACAAGCTAGGCTTAAGAACTTTGCTTTTTGGCATGGCTGAGTACAGGAGAGATTTTTTTCTGATGACAATCATTCTTGCATTTGTTCCTAACTTTTTTTTCTTTTTTTTGAGGAGTAGGGTACTGAGTGAATTTTACTTTCAATGTATTTGCAAATTGGCACTAATTTTTGCAGCTTTGTTTGCAAACTGAGCTGTCTTATTTTGTGTGTCTGTGTTGGAGTTGTCCACTCATTGCTACCCTTCTATCAGTATTTAGTATTTTCCATTTGTAGTGCTGGTCAAAGAATTACTCCATGAGAATTCCCATAGAACAACCTTTTAAAATAAAATCACAAGTGGATACTGGATTTGTGGAGAAAACTTATTAATGATTTGGGATATGACAGGAGAAAGAAAAACAAAACAACGAAATACAAAGGGAAGCCAGGAAAAGGATCAAAACCATAAGCTATGTCAAGCATTTTCATTTGAGAAATGTCATACCTTGGAACAACTTGAAAACAAATCTCCAACTTGAAAATAGTTATTCTCATTCTGCAGGCACAGACTAATTTGAAGTGACATCATTTAAGAATGTCACTTCCTGTCTGTTTCACTCACCTGGTATTTGCTTTCTGGGTCACCCATTGTGTGCTGGGGCAAGATGTGAACAGGCAAGAGGAGGAATTTGGTTACCCCTCATTGGAGGCTGCTCTGGATGCCCTGGGTCTTTCTAGGTGAGGAGTTCCTGACCCCCATGGGGCTGTACACACAAATGCAGAGCAAGGACTTGAACTTGAGTTTTCTAAGCCTAGGGTCTAAACCATTAAACCATTTTCTAATGTGTTATTGATTTAATAAATGGCTTAATCATGATTCAGCCTCTGATAAGAAAAACAGGGTTCTCGAGAGCTGTGCTCTGGACATTGGCCACCTGGAAGCAGTCCATGCCCAGCCTGGACACTTTTCTTGGAGCAGGGAGGGTTGTAGCCTGTCACACTTGTGGTGAAATGACCCTTGGATGCATGGTCTGATGGGACATCTCCTGGCTGACTCATGGTGAAGGCAATGTCACCATGAACATCCCCACCTAGGATGAATCTTCTGGTTGATTAATTTAGTGTTCAAGGTACCACAGTTCATCAATCACGTTAACCATGGGTGTGCTGAGAGAGGGAAAGGGAGTGGGTTTGAATGATGAGTTGCACATCAAGGTACACTGAGTAAGTGGATAATGAATAGGTCAACAGCACAGTTTTGGCTGGAGAGAGCCTGCTGGGATGAGGGGAGTGGCTGCATCCATCCATCCATCCATTCAGGAAACACACTCAGCATCTCCTGGTGGAAGGCTTTAGGCACACGCTTCTGCTCAGTGTTTGCAACTGTTTGGAAATACCTTGCTGAGGAAATCATCCAGGACAATTTTTTCAGAAGATCACACCAGCACCCTGCAGAGCACATTTCTATTTATTTATTCTTAATCAAGATGCACACAATGCATGTGTGTGAGAAACACACCATCGAGCATGCCAACAACCAGTGACATTAATTACTGGCTGTTTCCTTCAGTTGCTTCTAACCTCTGGTCGCAGCTGCAAAACTAGTTCACATTGTGCAGCAATTGCATTTAGAGGCCCCGAACATCCCTGTCCTTTCCCTTACTGTAAAAGTGGGATGATAATATGTAGCTCCACAGGGAAATTGTAAAGCTTATCTAATGAATCTACAAGTGACTGTGAAATTCTCAACCGCAGTGTGCAGTGTGAGTGTAGAGAGCTGCTTATAAAGCTCTAAGACGGGTGTTGGTTTTATATGCAGTGCTTCATAATGGAGTCTGGTCTCGTGTAGTTCCCTTTGAAGATCCAACAGTGAAAAGCACCTTTGTAACTCTAGTTGCTGAATTTCAACACTGGAAACCACAAACAAAACCCAGAAGAAATGGAGCTCCTAATCAAGCTGGCCAGGAGGAATGTTTCCTGTCCTGCTGCCAATTATTGGGCAAGTACGACAATGCGACATGTTAGGAGAATTAAATACCTATTTGAAGTTGGCTTCTCATGTACTTATAGGTGACAAATTAATTTTAATATTATTTATTCTGTGAATTTCAATAATTCATTGGGATGTGTTCATACTAGTCATTAGAACATGTAAAATAAGAAACAGAGCTTATATAAATTATTCCATGGCATTCATTATTTATTTGACCATTTATAGCTCTGCAAAATTTACTGAGAAAATATGTACATTAACATGTACATTACAATTTAATTAGTCCTACTATGCTTTTTCAACAGTAAAGATACTTAGATTTGGGTGTGTGAACAGCTAGAAAGGTTTTGCTGGTGTCTTTTAAATTATTTAAATTTAATAAGGAGCTCGGCCGTGGGGATCTGGGAAGAGCCGCTTGTGGGCAGCCTTTCTGCTGGCCTACATGAGCAATGGGAAAGCTGTTTTATCAAAAGCTGCTGAAATCTCTGAGCAAAAGCAAGAGCTGGGTGTTTGGCTGTGTTTACAATCACTGATGTTTCAGCTAGAGCAAGGAACAAGAGAAAGTCCAGTACTTAAGACCCTCTGCTTTGATTTCCCATGGTGGAGGCGACGATAGGGGAGTGCAGTTGGCATGGTGGTCCACTGCATTGCTGAGGTCCAGGACAAGGGTCTGGAGAAGACTATCAGAGGGGTCCTGGGGGCATCACTGACTCCTTCTACCAGCCCCATAAACCTCACTGGACTGTGCTGTGAAGTCACTCCAGCTCCAATAGCGTGTCTCTGAGGAGTCTTGTGCATCAGCACTGGTACGCAGCTCAAACAATGAGGAATTTGTTTATGCCAAGTTGATTAAAAAAAAAAACCTCCCAGACAATCAACCCCAAAATTCTTTTGTATTCTGGAAGGGAAGAGAAACATTTTTAATCAGTGCCATAAAACTGGTGCCCGCTCACCCTTTTTTACATCATTAATGATTCCACTGGCAGCTGCACCAGGAAATTTCCACATGAGTAAACTCCACCCAGTGTCAAAAGGCTTAGATCCACCTCTGTAATTTAATGGTTCAGCTCACACATGAAAGCTGTTATTTGGGGTTTTAATTATTAAGCACAAATTGAATTTCAGCTTTTGGAGCAAAGAGCTCTCTCCCTCTGCAGATTCCAGCTGAGGACATCCTCATTGGAGAATATTGGGAAGGGTTTTGGTACGTCCACTTGAAATAACAGCCACAGAGAGGCATGTCCCATGGGAACCTCACAGCTAGGAGGATATTTAGAAAGCACTGTGTCTTGGATAGAGGTAATGAACTATTCACAAAGCACAATTAATCTGAGGAATCCCAAGCGTATGGTTTTCTGGTTATGAATTCCTAACAAATCTCCTGGTTAGATCTGGCTCTTAACTTTCTCATGGTTACTGCTGGTCAAGAAGCCTGTGAATTTCCTGGTCAGTGAGTGGCTGGTTGTGGGCTGGAAGTAAAGAAAAGTTTCACTTTGTGGTACTGATGATTCTCCTTCCCCTTGGCAGGAGCTCTGGCTGTGACTTGTAATGGCAAATGGTGGCATTGCTGTGTGGAGAAGACTCATCCAGGTTGGTCACCAGCAGGTAGATGAAGAAAAGCTTGCGAGAACAGAGACCTTTCCAAAACTCATTCTGTCTTTCCAACCAAACCCAGCCCCACAAAATATACTTGTGTGCTTTCATATTTCTTGAATTAACAACCAAAAACACTTTGAGGTGTTTTAGGTCTGGCTATGCATGCACTCAGTGGGTGGAGCACATGAAGGGAGACCAAAGATTTTGGGAAGCAGAGTAAGAGAAACCAGCCATCTGCTTCCTGGAAGGCCTGCAGTGTGAAGATCATCAAAGGAAAGCTGCCTGATCTCCTCCTGCCTCTCACAGAGTCTGGCTGAGAGCCACGGGGCTCTGGGGCAACCTTCCCTGGACTACCCAGGGTTGGGAACTCTTTGGCTCTGTCCTACAGAGATGCAAACCCCAGAACCCTCGTAGCCTTCCCCAAATGTCTGTGTTCAGGGGTTGTAGGAGCTTATCTTCTAACAAAGACCAAGGCAGGGCTGCAGCTTGGGAATTTGTTTGTTTTGTCTTTACAGCTCAGCTGCTAAGATGTGGAAAATAAATTGGTTTGGAGCGACACAAAATACATTTCTTCTCACTGCAGTGGAACTCTGAACAAATTCCCATTTGACTCAACCATCTGTTCTTCTGCAAGTGTCTGACGCTAAATGGAGCCAAAGGTGAGAATCACAAGGCTGCTAGGAAAGGGCTATTCTCTTCTTCCTTGTCCTCTTCATCATCCTCTCAGGTTACTTGGAGGTTAGGGCACTTCATTAGGGGAGTGAAACCCAGGTTTGCTTCTGCCTGCTCTCACAGCCAGCTGCTGAGGCTGGAGGTATCCTCCTGTGGCCAGCTGTCACCTATGAACGCTTCATGGGCACAGCTATTACAGTCTCAGTGTGTCTCACTTTGAAGTCTATGTCTCAGCTGCTGAGTTATGAAACAGTCCACTCTCCACTTCTCTTGCATATTAATGATGATAACGTTGTGGAGAGATGCATCCCAGAGGAGCCTGTTGCTTCATGGAAGATGGTGGACGAGGGTGGAAGCCCTCTCAAGGAAAGGAGAAACTGAGTCTGTCTTGCTGGTGTCCTCAGAGCAAAACTTTAGACAACAATATTCTGTGTATTCTGAAGTTCATGTCCAGAGTGGAGGCTGCTTTTGAAAAATGTGTATTTAGTTCTTTTATAGAGGGGCATTTATTTTTCACAGCAGAGGGACTCTCTTGAGACAGTGCTTGAAAAATATGGTGCCTTGCCTTTTGAAAATGTTCTGAGGAGCTATTGCATGGTTTCAGATGAGGGACAAAATTATGCTCTGGAGGTTGTCACAGGAAAGGCTGCTGCTCAGTCTTTCTCTCTTCTTTTTACTGGAGCTGGCATGAAAATGGATTATTCTAAACCATCTCTCTGTCTTGCTGTCCCATTTGTCAGGTTCCTGCAGTCACATTCCCTGCTTGATGTTTTCATAAACTGTGCTCCTTTTCCTTGGTTTCTAGTGATTAATTGTAATGACAAGTGGAAATATTCCAAAATAAATCTGCTCTCAGGGCCCTCTGCAAAGTCCACTCTGAGAACCCTCTGCAGATTTAACAATTCAGGCGAGGTGGGAAAGCACAAGATTTACATCGGAGCAGCTGTCCCATGGTGTCCCTTAATGCTGCAGTTGTTTTGGTAGGAACTGTATTTTCTCCTAAGAGGCAAATAAGTACCATTCAGCCCAGGAAACTAGAGGAAAACAGGCAGAAGTCCTTCTCTGTGGACATGCAGAGGCCAGCAACAGCTCCAAAGCTGGACACTGATAGAGCAGAGATGAGACCAAATCCAGAACTGCTTGAGGTAACTGTTTGCAATGAATTCCCTGCATTCATATTTTCCTTTTAAAAATATTTCCAGTACAAAGACTGTTCTCCTGTCTGGAAATGAACCTTTTCAGTCCTGAAACTGCCTCTCCACTGAAGAGACCCATCCTGCAGACCGTATCTTTGCCATCAATAGTGTGCCGAGAGGGATTCACCCATGGACTTCACATACCATTCAATGTGAATTATACTGGAGACCTTTATTATTGGTTACATGATCACTTATATACGTTTAAGCTGCTAACACACACACACACACACATAAACAACTCTTCATTGGCTAAAAGCTACTGTTCACACGTATTTATCCTTTTTGATTGGCTAAATCCACCTGTTCATGAGCCATTCTTTTTACTTCTGTCTAGTTACATAAGAAATTTCTTATCTTGTTTCTTGCATTCTGTCTCATGAATCTTATTCTAATCTATTTTTTCACTCAAAGTCAGGACTTAATTGCTCAAGGCCAAAGCCACCTGCAGCTTCAGTCATCAGTAGTGCCCTTCTTGCACGTCATGGATGCTGCGTGGATGAAGCCCATGGCCCTTTGGTTTGGGTTTCTGCAGTTCAGTCACCATCTAAGAGAAGCTCTGCCAACACCTCCTGCTCTGCCTGCATCCTTGCACGTTGTGTCTAACGATCTGAAGGGTCTTGTCCAACCTAAATGATTCAAAAGGAGCATGAAACCCTGCTCCTGACAAGGGTGATCTGCAGACAGCTTCATCTCCCTTGGCTTGGTGTAGGTGGGGTGTTTGGCAGAGGTGGTCATGGCAGCACTGGAGCACAAACAACAGCAGGAGGCTGAGCAGTGAGCTTGGTTCCCACAGCAGCAGCCAGCCCTGAGAGCTTTGAGTTTTACCCTGCAGCCTGCTTTGCAGTGAGGGGAGGGAAAAATGAACTCTAATCATCATTATTTTCTGCAGGAGGATACAGATGGGGAGGTCCTTCTGTTGAGATGCCCTTCAGCTTGGCACCTCAGATGCCGCTGCTGAGCTGGGATGATTTTTATTTTCTCTCTCCAAGTAAAAGAAAGGATATAAACTGAGGTGAAACAACAAAGAGGGGAGTGACAAAGAGAGAGGCTAGATTTGAATTGATATAAAGCCCAGGAGCTGGCATGCAGCCCAGTAAATATTGGAATGACATTACCTGAGCTTAAAAAAAAGAAATTTGACAAATTGTTAGGCTTAATTTATCTCTGTAGTGGAACTGGAGAGAAAACACCATGGAAATATCATTATTTCTTTTAATCATTTTCTTTGGTAACCGAATCAGAAGGGGAAAGCTCTGGAGAGAGTCTTATTATTTTCTCTCCCTCTGTCTTTTCTTTCTGATTCACTTCATTGTTCCCAGCTCTGTCAAGATTGTGACAAACTTAATTACCAGCAAACAGTAGGAAATCCAGATGACATATCACTTTTTTTTTTCTTCTTCTTCTTCTTTTGACTGTATAAAAGCTTTATAGTCTTTAATCTCGAGTGAATAAGGACAGGGGCCAGATGGTGCTGGTGTCCAATATCAGCAGCATCTGAGCTCTTATTTCCTTGAGATCTTCAGTGTCAAAAAGCCAAAGATGAAGATAAAAAAGTCTCCAGGGGTTGAGTGTTTCAGAAAACAACATCATTCATGGCCAGGGCCAGATATGCAGAATATCACCACTCCCATTTGTAGGGCTGTCACCTTTCATTGAAAATGTGCACTAATTGCACTAATTACAGGAGTGCTCCCAGAAGTGACTGCAGAACTCAGTGATGCCCAATGGTAGGACAAGGGGCCATGGGTGTGAGCTGGAACACAGGAGGTTCCGCTTAAACTTGAGAAGAAACTTCTTTCCAGTGAGGGTGACAGAGCCCTGGGACAGGCTGCCCAGGGAGGGGGTGGAGTCTCCTTCTCTGGAGACATTCAAGACCCGCCTGGACACCTTCCTGTGTGATCTCATTTAGGTTCCTGCTCTGGCAGGGGGATTGGACTGGATGATCTTTCGAGGTCCCTTCCAATCCCCAACATCCTGTGATTCTGTGAACTCAGGGCTCTTGCCCCACGCTCCTGGCACCAGATTAAGCCACATCTGTGGCTCCTGCATCAACAAACCCTGATGCTTCATCAACTAGAAAACAAGAGCTGTGTGAAATGTTCTCATGAACAGGGTGTTTGCCCCAAAATCATGTTTCTGGGGGTTTGAAACATCTCAGGGTGAGGTTCAGTGAAAAGGTTTTGAATGAGAAAAAAAAGAATTAAAAGAAAAATGCCATTAAATACTTAGAGCATTTTTATGTGAGGTTTTTTCCTTTTGAGCTTTTCAGAGGCAGTTTTTCTGTCTTGCTCTTTCAAAGACACATTTGGCTTTAATATTGGGCCCAACTCAAAAAAAGCAATAAGTGAAAGTTAAATGAAAAATGTAAAAGAGTTTGAAAGGGACCTCAAGTGCCCAATGACCTGAAATGGAGATTTTTTTTTGCATTCCTGAGGACTAGAAACTTTATTTCCTTCCTTTCAATGAATTCCAGGGGAGCTGAGAAACAGCAAGTGCTGTGATGCTGTGGTGAGGTCCAGCTGCCATGGAGAAGCTGAGGTTTGTGCCCAGGAGAATGGTGGCTTTGCAGTGTTCATCTGGCCCTGTTTGCAGCAGTTCAACTGGGTTTCCTGATTTTCCTTTCCCTGAGAAAGAAAATCACCCATCCATAGAGGACTTGTCCCTCAACAGCTTTGACAGGGGCTCTGGCAGCCTTAGCCAGAGATTCAGGGTTTTCTGGTGGCCTCTCTACTGTCCTGCTGTGAGACTGTGGTGGGTTGACCCTGGCTAGAGGCCAGATGTTGGAGTCCCACCTTCCCTCCTAAGCTGGAAGGTAGAGGGATGTCCCAAAAGACAAAAGGCTTCATTTTTTTTTTTTCTCAAGGGGGAGTAGACAGAAAAGAACATTTAATTCCCAGCCTCGAGGCAGTTTTCTCTTTTCCTCCCTTGTCTAAGTAACTAATGAGGTGGAGCAGCTCAGATGAAGCCATTCCTCTCAGCTGTAAACCAGACCACAGAGAAATCACTAAACATCTCATTTACCCCTCAGAGTCAAATAAAAAGCTGAGAGTGGTGCTAACTACTCTTGGTTCACCAGTTACAATGGTGCCTGTCATCCCACTCCTGAGCAACTCACCACATCTGGAGACTTGCTGGAGGGGCATCAGACCTGATGGGGCCCAAGTGGCTTGTTTTGCATGGGGGGGACACAGACCGCTGTGCCTAAGGGGGTCTTAGGGGTTTGTGAGCAGGTGCTGTTCAGTGTTGGTAAGAGCTAAGTGGGTGTTTAGCTTTGAGGAGATAGCTGGGGGGAACAAGCCAAGTGACTCCTGAGGGACCTCTGTGGAAGGAGGCTGGAGGAGAGGTTGCTGCAGCATTGTAAGACTCAAGGGTTCTTGAGTTACCATAAGTAGAGCAGGTCTGAGCTGGATGGAGCCCTTGCTTAGAGAAAAGGGAAGGAGAGTTCCTGTCTCTCTGCTGCAGGAGGTGAGGAAGAGCTCAGTATTTGCTTGACTTCAGCTGACACGTTTCTGTGGTGGGACATGGTGCTACCCAGCAGCCAGCCAGCCACCTTTCCAGGGGTGCTGTGAAACATGAAGACAGTTAAATTTGCAGCTCTGCAAAGGTCATTTTAGCCACTCCTCACTTGCCATGTGACAATGTAGATGCCAGAAGTGTGAGTGGCTTAAAATTTATTGATTGAAGGTGAAACCTGTTGAGTGTCCATCTGAGTGCAGGGTCTGGATGCCCTTGTGAATGTGGGTGCTTTACTCTGCTTTCAGCGTTGGTCTAGATGGAGCTCTGGAGACCCAGGTCTAGAGGGAGAAAGACCAGCTCTGTGTGTGTGTCGATTGTCTTTCTAAGGGAGTTGCTGGGAATGATTCTGGGGAAAAGATGTGTATGTTTTGTTTCTTGTTGTTGTAAAACTTCACTATTTTCAATAATTTTTTTTACTGCAGCCAAAGGGTCCAAACACAGTACGTGTCTGCAGGGGTTTGTGAGCACCAGGGTGATGCTGCTTTTCAGAGTCCATAGCGGTTCTCCAAGTTCAAGCAAGCCCCTGGCAACCCACATTTTGGGGGCCTGTGCTCCCATTTCTGCAGAAGCAGGGAACCTTTTCCTCCACCCTGTCCTCCTGGCTGCCGTTCTGCTGCTTACACCAGTCTCAGATCATCCTGCTGAGTACATCACTGAACTTCACACAGGTTTGTCAGAAACACCCTGGAATTTTATTCCTTTTATCACTGAGTAACAAGTGACAGGACAAGAGGAAATGGCCTCAAGTTGCACCAAGGGCAGTTGAGATTGGATGTGAGGAAGAATTTCTTTGCTGAAAGGGTTCTGAGGCATTGGAAGGGGTTGCCCAGGGCAGTGGTGGAGTCCCCATCCCTGGAGGGATTGAAGAGTCGTGTAGACATAGTGCTGAGAGACATGGGTTAGTTGGGGACTTGTCAGTGTTGGGTTCATGGTTGGACTCAATGATCTTAAAGGGCTTTTCCAGTCGAGGCAGTTCTGGGACTCTGAATACAAAACTAATGACAGAGCACAGCACTCTCAAGTCAGCACCAATGAGTTAAGGGTAGAGCATCATGCATTTGGGTTTCCTGTCTATTTACAAAAAGCTGAAGGAACAAAGAACCTAATGAACCTGGTAGTGATGACCAGCCTGTAGCTGGGAGCCCAGAGATGTGTTGGCCATGGGGATCTTCTATTTGGTGGTGATGGAGTGGGGCTGTGAAAATGCATATCCCAATAGAATCATAGAATGGTTTGGGTTGGAAGGGACCTTAAAGCTCATCCAGTTCCACCCCCGCTGCCATCAGCAGGGACACCTTCCACTAGACCAGGTTGCTCAAAGCCCACACTCTCCACTCTGCAAGGAGATGCAACCTGAAATGTAACTCAGTTTTCCTTCATTGCACCATCATTTCTGGAGGCTGTTACCACAGCAGCTGTGCTCACAGGGAGCCATGGAGAGCTTTCCTGGTTTGAGATGGGTCCTTTCTTGGAGTTGGTGGTAGGTTAGGAGGGTTCCTGTGGGATTAGCTGCACATCAGGAGGTTGAACTTGGAAATCATAAACAGGGTGTCAAAGGTATTCAAGCATAGGGGTGCCAGGAAGCTGAGGGGTTCCTGCAGGTTGACCACAGATTTCTGAGCTGCCTGTAGCTTGTATTGTCCCACCTGAAATGCAGAGGGAGGAGCAACTGGCAGCCACCGCCACTTGGTTGGATTTATTGTTACTTGGCTCGTTTTCCTGCCTGCAAAGCAGTTTTAGATGAATGAAGTTTTCTGTGAAATATTTACACTGTTTTCCTCCCATTTTCCAGTTGTTCCTTGCCAGGAGCGTGCTCTTGTAGATGAAGTGATGCATGTCCACGTGTGGCCCGTTGAGCAGCTGTGCTAACTCACAGCTGATGTATGGCATCGTTACTATTATTAGTTTAATAATACAGGTCAGGCAACCCATTGCTGTGTGGGAAATGCCAAGATTTGCCATCCAGAGACCTCTTTCCCCCATCTTTCCTCGCACGGGAGATGGAAAGTGGTCATGGGGCAGAGCCATCCAGCTCTCTGCAGGTGGAGACAAGCACTTGACCTGTGCCACCAGCCACTCTACAAGCCAGGCAGGGGCTCTGCAAATATATACTACACAGTTTGTAGCAAAAAATGCCCAAACAAACCAAAACCAAAACAAACCCCCCACCCAAACCCACCCTGAACAGCCACACTCCCTTCTGCAATATTTCCCCCAATGGTTCCAGCCTTGTAGAGCAGCTCTTGGGTTTGAAACTTATGGAGTAAGTTCTTTCTCCTTCAGGGAATATATTTTCTGTCAGTATTTGTTTTTCTGAGCACTGGCAAAGCTCGGAGCATCATTAGGGCTTCATGCCGGTTGGGCTTAAGTAAATCATTACTCTGAGAATGATGAAGCAGAGTTAGGACAAGGAGACCACGGGCAGCTTTGGGCTCAGAAGCTTCTGAACTGAATCCAAACCATTAAAACCGGTTCAATTGAAATCTTGGACTCCTGGAAGATGAAGGGACTCACCAGAGGGTAAGCACTTAGCAGGACTTAGGGTATCTTTTACTGCCTGTTAGTTTGGGCACTGGAACATCTGGTAAAAGATAAATTGTAGAGATTTTTGGCATGGCTGGGGCACATGCCACACCTCCAGGCTTCATAACCCCACCCCAATGTTGTTACTTATAATTAACAAGATGAGACAGAAGATGTGCAAAAGAAGAACCCAAATCTAAAATTCTCCAAGCCAATAAGTTACATTATATGACTTTATAAAAATTTATTTATTTATTTATGTATTTATTATTTTTGTCTCACCATACTCCACTCTGGCTAGTTCCCTATTCACCTCCCTCCCTCTCTGTCCCACCCCGGTTGCTTGTGGCACAGCCAGAGACCAAACTTGGACTTCTGCAAGCCAGGAGAGTGCCTCTTCTGCTTTCTTAACTTTTAAACAAGGTCTTGATGTGCAACAACAGGATGGGCAACTTCAGGAACCATTTGTTCTTGACATGCTGGTTTGCAGGAGGAGCTGAAGGCAAGATTGCTTTTCTGGGGTGGTTTCTGTAGTGCCATGTGTGATGTTTTACTCATTGAGGCTGATGGCAAAATTTCTCTGTATTTTGAGGCATTGTTGAGAATGAAGCTGGAAAGTGTCCAGCCCCCTGCTCCAGAGCATGATCATCTGTATTGTGTCCTTGAGGCCAGGAAGGCCAACAGTATCCTGGGGTGCATTAAAAAGAGAGTGGCCAGCAGGTCGAGGGAGGGTCTCCTCACCCTCTACTCTGCCCTGGGGAGGCCACATGTGGAGTGTTGTGTTCAGTTCTGGGCTCCTCAGTTCAAGAGGGACAGGGAACTGCTGGAGAGAGTCCAGTGGAGGCCACAGAGATGATGAGGGGCTGGAGCATCTCCTGTGTGAGGAGAGGCTGAGAG
>NW_010333747.1:29437-33368 GCF_000700745.2 Antrostomus carolinensis
AAAACCCACCTGGACACTTTCCTGTGCAACCTGCGGTAGGGAGCCTGCTTTGGCAGGGGGGTTGGACTGGATGATCTCCTGAGGTGCCTTCCAACCCCCACCATTCTGTGACTCTCAATGATGTATCTGACAGATAATTTCTCTCTTATGCTTCAGGGTCTCACAGGTAGAGGCTGCACCTTCCTCCGTGCTTCGCTGTCCCACTCCCAGTGGTTTCTTCTGCCACCTGCCTGGTTCCCCTCCTGGTTCAAGCTGAGTACGTTGGTTTCTGCTGTAGCCCTTGCGCAGAAATTTGTTATTCACCCGAAAGCTGTAGCCATGTTTGTTGCTGATCTTCTCTTCTCTAAACTAAGCAACCTTCCAAGCTCCCCTTGCAGATGACACCCTACTACTGCCTGTCTACTAACCCAGGAGAGCTGGAGCCTGTCCCTCCTCTGAGGTGCTCAGAGGTGGCCTGGGAAGAGGAGAGATGCTCCCAGTGCTACCAGCAGTGACTGCACGTGATGGAGCAGCCCCAGCTGGGTTGTCCTTACCTGGGACATCGGGCAGGACAGGCAGACATCTGCACTGGGGTGGTTTGAACACTTCAGGGAGGATCAGGGAGATGGTGCTTGCAGAGGGGCAGCCAGGAGGTGATGGGCAGCAGGGATTTGATTTCCAACAAGTTTGGACAAGTAGGGTCAACAAGCCTTAATGAAACATGTGAAGCTTAAACCTGGCAGGTTTGGGAGGATGTTGGTGGACAAGGTGGTACCAATATAATAACTTCTAGAGAGGTAATTTAACTCTATAGGGGAAGGGAAAATAGCACATGGCTTCATATGAAGTGTGCAGCTCTAGCAGTTGTTTCAGCATATCCAGTCAGATGGGCCCTTCTATCACTGACACATCTAAAGAGGACAAGAAGGTCACAGGAGGAGGTGGTGGAAACATCTACTCTCTTGAACCTGAATACAACATTTATTGCTGCTTTTAGATCTGACCTCCAGGAGGGCCAGGACAGGCTCACCAAGGTGCCTGGTCTGAGAGGAGAAGAGACTATTTGCAAGTGGCATCTTTCAGCAGAATTCCCAAGTGTTACACATTCCCAACATTTCCTCCTTTGTTCCATCCCCAACAGCTGAGTTGTAAGGTTCTTGGAACAGGCTTAGAAATGAGACAGTAAGAAATGGCTCTAGGCTGTGCCTGATCCATAGCCAGCATTACCTGGTGGCAGTGATTCTTGGAAACTTAAAGGAAAGGCCTCATGATGTTCCTGCTCTTTGGGGAACAATTTCTCCGTGGCCAGCCTGCTTTTCTTACATAGAAAACATATTCTTTTTAAAAGGCTCTATTGCTACCCAGTTTTTCCTGTTGGCCCCACGGGGCTTTCCCCTTATTACAGAGGTGGGAATCATTTAAAAGAGCAGCTCGTGAGCCAGGGTGTCTCTGGGGAGGTGATGTTGAGGGATGGTTTTCCTAATACCTTCTGAGGGAAATTCCAGTAATTGTTTTTGCAGGAGGGGTGGGATTTTCATGCCTTTCCTGGCTGGAATTACTGTAATGAGGGCAGCTTTTTTTTTTTTGCTTTGCTACTCTAGAGTCAGCATATGCAAACTGTCCTGAATTTGTGTCCTTCCAGAGCATTTCCCAGGCTGTCACCTTCCCTGTCAGCTCATCCTGCACCTCTTGCAGCTCGCTGATGAGATGTGATGTTGTCCCCAGCCTGACACCTCAGCTTGGCAGGGATGTTGCAGAGCCCCCTGCCATGCTCTGGCAACTCTGACTAGTTTTATTAGCAATATCTCATGTTTTTCTGACATTCTCCCATTTGCTGCTCCCCCTGCCCTGGCTGGAAGGTTTTTGCAGCAGTCTCACTTCTTGCTTTGGGTGGTGTGCGAGCACTGCACACCATGGCTCCAGCTTTCAGTTAGACTTCCACACCATAAATACAGATGTAATGAAATAAATAGTACAACAGAAATGGTTTATGAGAGCCCCTCCATGAACCCTCAGCTGCTCTCTCCATCCCCAGCACAGCTGAAACCCAGCTGGGTTGCACAGTGGCATCAAGAAAAAAATACAGATGAAACAGGGAGGTTTGAAGAAACGAGCAGAGCATGAGAAATGTGACCAACAGCAGCTGAGCACTATTCATTCCAGCATTTCTCATTATCTGGATAAGTTTTTCTAAACTGCTAGTTAATTTTTCACACCACTGTTCAGTGACTCTGTTGCCATACTTGGATTTTCACTCTGGTGTATCACAAAATCCTTTTTCTGAATTCTTGGGGAAATACAGTGAAGAGATCCATCTCTACCCAGACCTCAGACACGTTATATCACCTTCCACTGACAGCTAGAATCTGGTGGAAGTCACTCAATTTCTTCTCCTGAAGGAGACCACTTTGGGAGCCAACTAATTTATGTTCCCAAGCTGGTTTGGCTGGATCCACAGCTTGGTGTTGATCTCCTTTGAAAGTCACTTATATTTGCCAGATACATTATTTTTCCATTACAAGGAACCTGTAGGTTTTATCAGGAGCTGCTTTCCCCCTTTCAGTGTGTGCTATTTGCTTCTCTCTCAAACTAGCCTAAAGTCTGTAGTGCCTATAATCTGCTTTTCTTCCGTGTCAACAGTAAGATACAGTACATCAACTGGAAATTAAAGAAATTTAGTAAGAAAACTTGTAGGAAAGCACCACCAGGAAAGATCACATAATACAGAGAACAAAGATGCCAGAAATAAAATTGTCTGACAAACATTAGAATTGATAATTAAAAGGGGAGAAAAGAAGTAAAAAAGCTTCAAAAACCCCCCAGAAACTGTGTAAAAAGCAATGCCCGACTTCAGAAATGAAAAATGCAAGGAACATAACAAACGATTTCAGATCTGATCCTATCAGAAAGAAATCTGATTTCAAGAAAAGAAAGAAAGAGCGAGCTATGGAAACACTTTTATAAAAGGATGTACGACAAAAGATTTGAAAATTGTATCCTCCAAACTACTTTAAAGCATGACAAAAGAAAGGGATACATATTAAAATACACTAATGCTGCAACATCTACTACAAAATGTTCTGCCAGTGAAAAAAATATTTTGACAGGTGTGTCAAGATTTACCACCAATCTCAGTGACCCCATAAAAACAAAACAAAACAAAACAAAAAAACCCAACAAAAAAACCCCTCAGAAAGAATCATTTTAAAATAGCTATAACCACTGACTAGGAATATTGTGGAAGCAAACAGCTCACAATTATCTCTGTGGTAGGAAAGAGATCAAACCTTATTTCTGTGCTATTTTTACAAGAGGCAAAGTAGGACAGTCATATCACACTGCTCCAGATAATAATGCAAACAAAGGCTACTTGAGAGCACACAGTCGAGTAAAACACCAGCAAGTCATGAGTTATGAACTGAGGCTCATCACATCTCCCCAAAATTTAGAGATTTCTAGAAAAATCTGCCACAAGAAACAGCGATCCCATGGAAGCAGGGAGAGGAGTTCCTGGCCATGGCTCACCATGACCATCACTGCAGCTATAAGCCTCCGCAGATGGCTCAGAAAGGGGATTTACAGCAGGAGGAGGAAAATGCACCTTCTCCTCCCAAAGGCAGAGCTGAGCCAGATGTCCCCAAGGTCACTTGTGCAGGGATGACCACGAAGCCACAACAGCACGGACATTGGATCTGAAGTGGGGCTACTAGAAAATGCACTGTCGTTAAAAGCTGAGGGCATCAGTTTAAAGGCGGGCAACGCATGGTGTAGACACACACGTCTCTCTTGTAACATCTGGTTTCAAATTAATTTCCCCAATTACAAAAAAAAAAAAAAAAGAACCAAAAAAAGAAGCTGTTGACAGATGGGGAAAACAATACATGAATGTTACAGTCAAGTTACCTTTGATTGCGTCAGTGTTATCATAGAATCATTGAATCATAGAATGGTT
>NW_010333748.1:0-22392 GCF_000700745.2 Antrostomus carolinensis
GTGATTCTGTGAATACCCACTCTCGTACAGTCAGTAGCAAAGTGAGCTGGGACCCTAACTTGACCAATACTTTGAGGCAGATGTGCCACTTTCTCAGTGTGGCTTTTAAATCCAAGGATCCAGGTTTTATGAGTATATAATTGGGACCATTAACCTTTTTTAAAAAAGTTAAAATTCCAAGTAATGAGTGAGCACAAAATTCAAGTCTCATACACAACACTGTTTCTGCCTCCTGTGTTCTTCCAGGTAGCTTTTTGCTTCCAGATCTGATTTCAAGTCAACTTGGTGTCTGAGCGACAGCAAACTGCCCAGTTGCCCCAGACACCTATGAAATGTCTTGTTCTGCACAGGGAACTCTGGCTCCCTGCTCTTTCCAACAGTTTCTATAGCCCTTTGGCTATAAGCCCTGTTTTTCCTTTTCTCTTGGGAGCAAGGTAAAGAGAAAAAGAAAGGGCAATAGGGTCGGAAGGAGCCAGTGGAGGGAGCAGAAGATAGTTCCTTCCCTGGAGAGATCCTTCCAGACACTACCACTCTTAAGGTGCACAACACAAAAAATAAGAAAACAAGTATTGCTTTTTTACAGTATAGACCAATACGAGGGGCTGTGCTTCAAAGAACAAGAATCCTTTCCCAGAATTACTCATCTGCTGTCAGGTATTACAGCTGACAGAGAAATGCAGGTTAGTGCACTGGTGATGGGGAAAAAATCCTGAGTCACTGGACCTGGTTGCTTTCTTGGCTTTTGTGGAGGAGCAGGGAGTGGTAATAAAGTAATCAAAAAGAGTAATCTTGCACTCTGCACTGGCGGTTGCTGTGTTGCCTGACCTTTCTCTGGACTTACAGTCCCTCACTGCAACACCTCTTTGCTTAAAGGCTTTTGCTGCTTTCTGGTCCTGTAGCAGGGAAACACAATTTCACAGTCTGCTTCACAATCAGCTGTATTCCAGGATGCATTAGAAACTGCTTCTCCTGTACCCACACAGGCACACACAGCACAGTGAAGGGAAACACGTTGGTTCCTGCAGGGTAATGAGCCGAATCTGAGTATCAGTGGTGGGTTTGGGATGGCGCTTCCCCAGAAGCTCTGCCAAGCCACTGATGTTGGTTCCATCAGCTTGTACTTGCACTTGCTATGCAGCCTGTATAATTAATGACAGTGCTCTAGTGGGCACCGTACTTGAAATGCTACCAAACGCAGCTCTTCAGTCCAGAGAAGCATATAAAAGATGCATGCCTACATTAAAGAATAAACCACTACTGTAATTGATTTAATGACTTTGGCCTATCATTCTCTCATAGTTATTTCTGGATCCTCTAATCTGTTGCTTTATTTCTATTGCTTTCAGCGAAAAATATTTTGTTTTCATTTTTTGTGTTGGAGAAAAAGCGAAAAGCAACATCAGTTTCTGAATTAAGCAGAAATAAGCTCCCCAAGCCAGAGAGCTGGCTCACATTAATTGGTGTGAAATACCAGTGAGAAAACATTGTACTGGCTGGAAGAAATACAGGACAGACACAAATCACTGGAAAGAAGATGGAGTGCTTTGTGAAAAGTTATAAGCACCTTAAGTTTAAAAAAACCAAGTCAGGAATATTTACCCAAGAACTTTTTTGTTTGGTTGATTTTTTTAAAGGTAAGCTGGCTACTACTTGGTTGCATTTCCATAGCCATTTCTCATCTCTGGATCAGGTGAACGATGTGGCAAGCCACAGCCTTGACCATCTATGGCTGTTTTCTAGCACTTATGCCTGTGGTCATCTACAAAAAAATTACCAAATCATGGTGTTGGGCTGTGGCTGAAGCAGCACTTGGACCTGGGAACTACTCGTGGTACATCTCTGCAGTACATAGTAACAGGGATGTAGTCAAACATCACTTGAATTGGCCAGGTAAAGGGGGAACTGGATGTCCTGCCTTTCTGGCATAAATTCTCTATTAACATTTCCTTTCCCTGATCCTGCCTGCCTACTTTTGGAACACACTTCCTCACCAAGTACTCAATTCTCAGCTTATTAACCATAAAGATGCATTTGAAGGCCTTGGCTTTTCTTATTTTTCTTTTAGAAAGAGACAGGCTGATAAAGGATGCACCGATTATTACAGGGAAAGAATGAGGAGGAAGGTGTGCCAATCATGTTTCATTTAGGTTGTCAGTGGGATAATGTATTTTGATCTGGAGATGGCTGATAGTTCTCTGTGCATTTACTTTCAAGGGACTGTTAGAGATTATGTTATTATTGTATAAACTGTATAATAAAGGTTTCACAGGGTTCAGGAAGACATAGGTCACTGCTCCCATCTTCCTCTTTTCTATCAGCTGCACCCCTCTGCTGCTGTTCGCTGAACTCCTACAGGAATCAATTTTTAACTTGCCAAAATGGCAGAAAACCACCCACTCCTTTTGTCAGGATAGTTTCCTGCCATTCTTGCAAGGTAAATCAGCTTAGCAAAGGTTCCAGGAAGCACCAGGGCCAATGGATGGGAGGTGGAAGGAGGCGCTATGAGACACCTTCTCTCTTTCCCAGGAGCCAGTTCGTGTCAGCTCTGCACTACATGAAATTTTATCTTAAATCAACAGACATTTAATATTTACTTAAAAAAACCAAACCACGGTAAGTTTTATCACAGCTTTCAACATCTACAATAAACTGTAGTAAATCAGTACTTGAGCCTAATCTAAAAAGTAACTTAAAAACTACTCTGGTTACATAATTGTGTTTCTCGAAAACCACAGGAAATTAAAAATGTAGCTTTACAAGGCAATAACTTATCAATTCTTAAGACAGGTATTTGCAAGAAACGATGAGAAACTGTAAATACTATTTAGAAATACAATCACAATGAACTTGAAGAGTGAGCACCACAAAGGATTTATTTAAGTGTGCTGACTCTAAAGGAAAACTGGTAGCACTTAAACTTAATAGGATGGTTTTATAATAGATTATTTTTGTGTTGGTGAGCTGCTCTTTTACTGCTCTCCATTCATTCCTTTACATTTCTGTTTTCCCCTGCCTCGTCTAGGAGCATTTCTTACATATTACAGACAATCACCGCTTCTTGGTAAGTCTATTCAAATTCTCTTGCTGAGGAAATAAGCCTTTTCTTTAAAGAGATAATCTATTCAATAAAGCTTATGGTTTTTGAGGGCTACAAATCCTGTTTTGCACACAGCATTTTTGCTTTACAATGTGTTGCTCTGCATATGCAGCACCCGTATCATATGCATCTCAAGACAGAATCACCTTTCTTCTTTCCTGATTTTAAGGGAACACAGTAGGATTTTGCTTCTGATGTATACTCCTCAAAAGTATAATATGAAAATACAGCTACATTTTAATTATTTACATTAATCACAGAATGGTTAGGGCTGGAAGGGACCTTAAAGATCATCTAGTTCCAATGCCCCTGCCATGAGGAGGGACACCTTCCACTAGACCAGGTTGCAATGTTAAACAAACATTTGATTTTCTGTAATATTTAGACATAGGTAGCTGTAGAACATGGAAAAAAAGAAAACTTCCTGCGCTATTAGTTCAGCAAAGGGTTCAAATACTTGCTTAACATAGTACGTCCATATGCATTTCTGTTGAGCTCAGTGAAAAAGCAGGAAGAGGTTAAGGCGTAATCTAAAGGGCAGGGTGCCTTCTGTAAACCTCAGAAGGGCCCAGCACTTCTCTGGTCTGACACAGATTTCTACTGTGATCCTGGGCAAAACCCTTGAATTCAGAACTAACAAAGCAGACAAACAATGCGTGGACACTGACGTGCAGTCCTTATGGCCTCCCATCTTGCTCTCCAGGGATCTGCAATGCATTACTCTGTCACATCCCCAGTTCACCCTGCCCTCAGTCTGTAACACTGTTAATACCAGATACTTGAGAAGAAAGTGTAAATTACTTTGCTTACCTGTAGCTTGGTGTAATTGATATGTTGAAGCCTCCATATCCATACAAGAAGGCAGGATGAGAACCATCCAATTTAATTCCTTTCTTATGAATAATAAACATTGGAATCTTAGTACCATCTTTGCTAGGGTAGAAAACCTAAGACAAGACAAAAAGAAATCTGAAATGCTGTTGTCATAACTCTCCACGACTGCTGTTCACAAGAATCAGAGGCGATCACTTCTATGGTGTCCGATCAGTAAAACCTTCCGAGCAATCTGCACCAATTGCCCAGGTCAGGTTCAGTAACGGCCATCACCTGTTTGGTTGCTTAATAGCTCTGGAAAATGTATCAAAACAAGACAATACAAAGGGCATGACAGTATCGTTTTTATGTATCTTATCTATCAATTCTACGTACAAGGAGGTTTAAGGAAACGCTACAAAACCAATACAATTCTCTCCAAGGGAAGACTGGCATTGTGAAAATGCAAGAACCGCATGGTCCATCATATATGAAAGAAGCAAAGACTGAGCTGGCAAGGAGAATGAATAGACCTCAAACCTGATTCCCAATCTAAAATTATAATTTCTAAAAAATTCTCCTTTTTAAAAATTCAAAATTTCAGACACTAGAGAACAGTGGATAGAGAAGAAAGAAACTCATGGTAGGGTGGTGACTTGGTGAGACCCCACTAAATGTTACATTGTTTAGGATAACAGAGCTATATTTCTCCCAAATAAATATGTAAAACTCTCTCAAGATTTGGTCTTACTGTACCACTGAAATCAAAGAGAATTCTTTTATTTCAGTTGATGCAGCAGTCTTTGCTTGTAAAAAGATAAATTTAATCACAAGCAGAAGGCTACAGATACTTAAAAAGTCACAGTATTTTAGTTTTAGTATTAATAGATTGGCATTAACAATATTTCTCAACAGTCATTCCGCACACCAGGCTCAAGTCAAAAGAATAAACTTTGAATAGCTGAGATGCTTATTCCTACTAAGCCTTGTGAAAACAGCAAAAAGCTGACTACTCAACACTTGTACATGCAGCATGAATTCACTAAAGAAAGTCTGTATCCAGCAAAAGTGGACTAAGCATTGTTAAGCCTTTCCAGGTTGCCTCAACAACCACTTCACCTCATCAGGGCGGTAATGTAAGCCATGACAGAAACCTTCATAGCACTCATTGCCTGTTCAGGAGCCTTAACACTGCAGAATCCCCAAACCCACCCAGCAAGGTAACTGAACTACACACTGTCTCTCAGGAAATCAGCTCCCAAAACACCAAGTATCCACGCAACACATGCTTTCATATGTCCTTCTATTACTGCCACAGTACTCTGTAACTTAAAAGCTAAATTCCATGTACACAAACATAGGACTGCAATTGCTTAACACAGTTCCCATATCTTGTGTTGATGCATGTATCTGCCTGCATGATCTAATTTAGGATCCAGCATGTCTTATTTTGCCAGGCAAGTAAAAAACACGTGGGTGTTAATGCAGTTTACTGCTTGTCATAAAGTTCTGGTTGACTACTTCTCATTGCTTTAGTTTTAGCATCATTATTTGCAGCTCCTAGTCTAATTAGAACAAAGAAATAGTAAACAAAGAATGACATTCTTATCATTTTGTTGCATGTTTACAATCTCTGTGCTTTTAAATGAAATAGACCTACCACGCTTTATAAAGCACACTACCAACAGGATCTATTTTTATAACACATGAACCTCAACAGTAATATGAACCTGTGCAACACATTTATTCTGAGCATTGCCGGTAATGTGAAACGTATAAATGCACATGGCATGTTGAAAACAAAATAATCCCATTTAATTTTAGTTTAATCATTGCTACAGAAATATGAGAAATTTCAAAAGAAACCACATCTACTTCTGAAGGCTTCACCAAAACCTGTAGATATATTCCAAATAAAACTCAGTATTCCACAGTTCCAAGCAGACGGAAAAATTCAGAACAAAAGCCTGAAGGCATTTCTACACAGATGAAATCACTGTTTCCAACTACTGCCACAACTGTATCTACTGACAAAGCACTCATCAGAACTCGTTGCAGTAGAATACAAAGGATTTTCATTTTTAGTATTATCTGAATATTATAAACAAATAAAATATCTGATGGACAGAAGAACTGCTGGTGCCAGTGATGAGGAGCTACAGAGAAACTCCTCTCTCAAATTCTAGCCATCGACTCCAGTTGCTGCTGGCAATTCACACAAGGTGAGCACTTGGCCCTCCTATGTTTTCAGTCACTTACTGCTGTTGGCCCGTCCTTTCCTGATGATTAAAGGATGCCACTAATTTTTCTTTTCCTTTCTGATCAAGGGGATATTTATTTAAAAACAACTCAGTGGAAACTGTCTTCAGTAGGGCTTTTATCATCATCAGTTAAGATTAAATCACATACCATTAAATGAAAATTCAACAACAAAAAAAAGATGCATGTCAAGGTGACATTTGCAATTTAAGTTTTCACTCCTATCTTTGCTAAAATAATTATTACCTCTCCCTCCAAGATGAACAAACAGGAGGGGTGGTAGAAATCAATTCAGTGACACACCAAGATACGTGAAGCTATTTAAGCTTCTCCAAATAGACCTTTTTCAACAACTGATTCAATCTCACCTTTAAATTAGGTGTTATCTCTGAAGCAAGTCCAATGCTTTATTCATGTAACCAATAAAGGGACGTGCTTCTATCTCAAAGATTAAGGTAAACTAGAAAGGGCAAGCCCTAAAAAGAATCTCCCATGATGGTATTACGTGCCTAATTTTAGAAGCTGTCAGCTTTTATGTGAGTAAATGCTCATGAAAGGGTACTACCGTTTTCTTCTTTATCACAGCTAGGAGTGATCCACTTGTACTGGTCACATTATGTTACTCATTGCTCGTATATTTTCAAATAAAGATTCTCATGTCACTAAGGCCAGTAGCACATATAAGTGGACAAATTAGCAAAGTGATTTTGGAGGGAAAAGGATTGGTGACAATGCTTCAGACATATTGTTATAAATGATGAAACCCTTCATTCAGGAGGAACATGCTAAAAATAAGTATTTTCAGCCTCTAGGAATGCACCAGCAATGCTGTGTGGTTGACAGGGCACTCCTGGTGCATGCAACCCTTCGTGCTATTCTAATACCATCCCGCTGGAGCAGTACAGCAGCCCTGAAGTAGTTGTAGCCAACTTCAGCTCGTGCTAATGTCCTTCTCTATCACACAGCAAAGGGTTCTCAGTGCCACAAAGAATCACTTTCAATTCAGATGCTGGAAGCTTCAATATAAATTTATAACCCCTATTCTTCTTATTATAACTTAAGGAGAAACCAACAATCTTCACACAATCACTCATTACTATAAAGTACATGAAGATTAAGCTATTTAAACTACATAATCTTAGTAATTCTTCTTTAGTGCATACATATATATTTAAACACTGTCGGTGTTTTTTGTTGTTTGGTTGGTTTTGGGGTTTTTGGGGGGTTTTTTTGAACTTAGCATTTGAAAGCAACATACACTCCATTTTCATCTAAAAAAGACAATGGAAGTTTACTTCCAAGACAGTTTAGAGAGTAAGTTTTAGAAGTAAATACAATTAATGGCTGTGTGATAGGATTTGTGAATTAACTTAGGAGTTAAGTAAGATAAAAAAGTTCTGTACATTCAATCCTGGGGAGGTCTCTGTTGTCCTAATTATTATTTGTTTTAAATGTCCGGTATTTATGTTAGGCAAATCTTCACATAGCGAAGAGGGGAACAATCTGCCAGGATCGTAGACACTGACCTAAATTCAGAAAGACTCTAAGTTTATTCACTGCTGCCTCTGCAGTGACAAGAAGCATCCTCTCTACCTCAAGTCACCAGGAGGCAAAATTAAGTATTTTAGCTTTTGAAAAGCTAAGAGGATTTGAAAGACAGAGGCTGAAGACAAAGTTTTTCTTTCATTTGTCTACAGAGATAATATAGTCAGACGTTGAGACTTACACACAGAACTAAAAATAATTTTGGTTTTCATCCACTATGTACTTCTCTTGTAAGTAAATATGAAATCAGTATCTTTGAATATTAAAGAGAGTGATACAATCATCACAAAAAATAAATAAAACTAATCTGCCTGAATACTTACATTGTGCCACATAATTAAAAATACTGAAATTCAATAGAAACTTCCATTTTTAAAAGTTAAAAACCTCAGCAATTTCTGACTATTCAGTTTCACTTTTTCTCCCCTTCAGAAATGTTTTCTCTGTTTACATATGAAAGATTAAAAGATGTATGCAATTACAATTGTTCAGTGAAAAAAGTGCATGCACATCCAAAATAATATTTCTTTTATAAAACCAAAAATCCGTCTAAGTGAAACCCAACCCTGAACTTGTACAGACTTAAAATTAACCTTATAAAGGTAAGATTCAACACAGGTTTTGAAATACCACTGTAAAACACAGAATAAAACATAATCTTTTCCAAACAGGTCTAATGCATATTTTTTAAGCTGTGAACAATATCTGAATGTCTAGAAACCTTTTATAATTTTTCTGACTCGCTCATTAATGCCGAAGACAATTAAAATCCAATTAAAAAGTATTTAGTTTGGCTTTTCAGAAAGAATTACTTCCTGCAGATAATCCACAAATTTTACATATGAAAAGAAACTTTGCCTTCTGGGACTTGAAAACACCTCCTAAGTCACAGTAGGCTAATTATTCTTAGAAAACCCCTAGTGATTCTAAAAATGTCTCTCAACCCCTCTTTCAAGATTAGGTACTACATACCAGGGTTATCAATTCTTTCCATGTCTTTGTGTGCTTGATCAAAACCAGGTAAGAGTTACACTTGTCATTAGACTGACATTGTGCAAAATGCCTAAAAATTTTACAAAGAGCAATTAAAAAGGCATATAAGGCATTATTAAAAATGCATGTTCAATAATTTAGGTTAAATAACACCAAGACAATGCCTTTCAAATGGGTTTTGTTCTAATGTCTTCAATATTAGTTTTACTCAGATAATTCATTTGAAACAAATACAATATGTAGCAGTCTTGTGAAATTCAGCAATTGTTTTCTGCTTCTAGGTAAGAAAGGCTGCCCTCACACACAGCTGCTGTGATTCTTCTAGTGGCCACCTCACAGGGTGCTAGAGAAGCACAGTGTCCCAGGGAGTCTCAGCAGACACAGGTATGAGCAAAGCACCCACAGCTGTGTTGAGCAGTTGATCGAAGGGAACAACTACTTCAGTTTTTATTTCATAGGAATGCACTTCAAGCATCCAGTTTCACATAAAGTATTTCCTTTGTTAAATGTGAAAGGAAGATTTCTCATCACACTTACTTACACCAACGTTTGTGTTTTGAGATTTGAGGAAGAAAAGCATAAGGAATTAATGGTAAATTACTTAACGTTGCTCACATTTTCCCAAACGTCACAAATGCTTTGTGAAAGGCTCACCAGTTAAAAATCCCACACAACTATCGGTGAAAGATAGTTTTCTATCCAGGGATTGGACTAGATGATCTTTTGAGGTCCCTTCCAATCCCTAACATTCTGTGAAAGATGACTGTAAGAGTCAACTTAAGGCAGTAATCCCCAGAGAAAGTTTTCTTACACAGACAGTGGCATCAGAGTGTTCAAACCTGTATTTAGGTGCCGAGATAAGGGCGCCTGAGGCTGAACAATGCTACACAGCAACACCTCCCACTGACAAGTCCTGATAGCTGCTACTCAGTGCTTCAGAAAGGCAAGTCGCAAAAGACCCTGCCTTCACACCAGCAAGTCTGAACACTTCAGCATTGGCAGGCAGGGAGAAATTCTCTCCTTGAGAGGCCAGGGCAGAAATCTCATCATACAGAATCATGCGCTGCCACCACCCCACAGCCCATTCAATCCCTCATCGCCTCTGACCATACAAAAAACCTGATAGTAGTCTGGGGCTAAAGACTATAGAGCACATCACAAGCAAAATGCCTTATTTATTGCAGCAGTGGCATGGACCCAAGTATAAGACCACCAGCAGCCTCACGGACAGCTCTGGCAGCCATCCAACGGCCACCTGAAAGAGTAGCTCTCACTAACCACCAGTTTTTGTATTCCTATATACAAGATGAACCAAAAGTCAGGAGAAGTAATAGAGAACTATTACCACTACAAAGCAAATCCATGGGAACTTTGGTTTCCTTTCTTCAGAGGGAATCCTCATAATTTTTTTTTAAGCCTCTTAAATTAGCTTCAAAGCAATTCTGTGTGGGTTGCAAAGCTTGCTCAATACAGAACTGGACAGGGGCCAAAGTAACTCAGTACAGAAAATATTCATGCAGGTAAAACCCAGAAAGAAGAACACCCACTACACTACAGACATTTGCAAAAACACTATGAAAATAATCAGGAAACCTTTTAGAAAAAACTGTTTCACCAGCCACCCACTGGGACAAAAAGCAGCTTCATGCTGACAGAGGCAAAGTGCCAGGAGATGGACTTTTAGAAGAAAAGCCTCCTTACTAAGTTCGGCTGCAAATGACTGCAGGGAGGTATCTCAGAGGGTGATGGGAGGAGGGAGGGAAAGGCAAGAGAAAAATACAGATGTAAGTTCAGAAATTCTGCAGGACCAGCATGGCAGAAATTGCTTTTAAATAACAACTTTCTAGATTAGTTGAAAGGCAGCATTCTCTTTACATAAAACCTTAGTGGTAAATGGGATCCAATGAGACCCCTCTACTCCATTTCTGCAACCTGAAAGAACTCTTGTCTCTTCTCTAAATGTTCACCCTCTGCATCTTTCAATGTGATCTCGGAGCTTCATGCAGCAGAATAATTAGCATCTGCCATGTAGTAGTTATTCCTTTTCTGTCATCAATTTGCCTTAAAGAAAACTGAGCGTACAGTGCAGAGACAGACAGATATCAGATAGGCAACATTTACCTTTTGAGTTAAATACACATTGTAGCTATGTTCAATGGAAAAAAGTCCCCAGGGCAAAGTTAGTCTCTTTCTTGAATTACCCCTGTGGTTACACATTCAAAAAACGTATTTCTATGAAGAAGTACAGCATGAGATAAACAAAGGGCTGTCTCAACAAAGTAGCACATTGTTATAAATAAAAACATAAGTAACAGCTGCTGGCTAGTACAATTTCTTTCACTAAAACAAGCTTTATTTCATTGAGAAAACTGCTCTGACAGGAAATAACTCAGTGTAATAGTGTGTAGGCATTAGAAAGCAAACACCACTCATCTTTACCATGATGGAAATCAGTTAAAGTTACAATGATAAACACTGTAAGAATAAAAATATTACCATGGGGTAAGCAAGGGGAAGAACATACCTTATGCAAGCTATTCTACAATAACTATTCTTATTTATGCTTTAATGCTGTGGCAGGTGCACACATCTAATTCAACATTCTGAGTAAAAGATTTATTCACTCAAACAGTAACTGGTTAATTCAGCTTTTCTGTTTCTGACTCCATCTGGCTCAAACTTGCTTGGTTATCTCAGCACAGCCCCGCTACTGAGCTTTTATGGGCTTCAAAAAGACAACACAACCCCTGTTGGTTTTTCTCCCTAAGGCAGGGGCATCTACATGGTTCCAGGTGCTCAAATTTCACTTGTAAACCTGTATCCAAAAATTCTTGTACAGAACACATTCAATCTTGATGCTGGTAATGTCAAGTGCCTAGCTTGTGTCAAAACCCCAAGAGGACCCACATATTTCACTTACATTGCCAAGAAGCTGTAATTATGACCTTTAATAGTTGGATAATTTCAGAGCACTCTGCTCTCTTTTCCTTAGACAACCCCATCATGATTACAGCTGCCAAGTTGGCTACCCAGAACAAGAGGTGCTATAAGTCACTAAAAATCCACAAAAATTCTGCATGTGGCTAGTACAATATTGAAAAAATAGCTGATACTCTTCATTCCTACTTTTTGTTTTGAAAAGAAACAGGGATCATCTATACTAGACGTGTTTCAAAATCAGTCTCAGACCACTTATCCTGTGAATATTTATTCTGAAGAACTTACTGAAATAAACAGGTCACTTAAAAGTACTGTGAAGCACTTCTGTGTGCAGTTTCTCACTCAAATTATAGCTATAAATAATTTATTTTCTGAGATTTAAGCTTGACTTTAAAGTTGTTCATTTGTACCCCTACATGATTGAAAAAACCCAAAATGGCAGCAGCAGAAGAAAAAAATCCCTTGAGAATGGTCAAGGATAAACCAAAGTCCTAGAAAATTTTTTGAGTGCTAACTTGGAAGAAAATTCTAAGGATCAGATGCTATTGATTTCAACAGTTGTTTCTTGGCAACTACCTCCTTGCTGTGGAGACAGTACTTCAGGCTCATCTATTGTTTTCAGCTTTGCAGTACTCATTGTACAATGAAGAAAAATCACCCAGTGAGTAGCAAGAAGCAGAAGAGAATTACGAGAATGAGTTTTTGTAACACTGTTGTAACAATACTTAGGAAAAAAAATAAACCAAAACTAGTATAAAGCAACCCAGCAAAAATTTCACTTGATGGTGTAATTTCCAGAGACATGTCATAACCAAGACTTTAAGGTGCTTCATAACAGGAATACTAAGCGTACTGATGCAACCCTATAATACTGTTGGAACAAGAAGAAAAATGAACAACTAAAGAGGAATGCCTAGTTTTTTAAAGCCGTAAGACTAAGGACAGCTGGCAAAAATCTTTTCTTTCTTGGGCAAAATGTGAACAAGACAGTGAAATTCGATAAACTTCTATCAGTCCTGAGGAACTCAACTACTAACAAATCAACAGATCAAATGTCTAATGATGAGGGCTAACAGTTCAAAAAATACCAGTAGATAGAAGGAAAAAGTCAGAGATGGCCCTATTGGTAAAAGATTCCCTGATTTTAGGCATTCTACCACTATGCTTTGAAGCTTTTCTGCATCTTGTCTATTTTCAGCCATTAGCAGTGATCACTGTGCACTATTACTTTCAAAAGTAATTGACAAATTGGCTGAAAAGCACACAGTTCAGGGAGCTGTCAGGGAGAATTCATGTATCAATTTTTCCCTGTCTGTGAGAATACCAAGGCTGAACTAAGGAAATAATCTATTTCTTTTATATCATCTACACAACTGAAAAACTAGTTACTATGAATAATAATTATATTTCTAGGAGGCTTCCCTTGTTCCATAAATTTCCTGGGAGATGTCTCAAGGACAGAGCAGAAATAATTAATCTAAGGAAAGATGAGATTCTATCAGTACCCTCTGGGCAGTGTTGATAAAATCAAATCAACTGCTAAATGAAGACGCAAACTAGATTATCCTTAATAAAATTGTGCACTGATGACTTTGTATTGGATCATAGGCAGACAAAAGTCCTCAGAAAAAAACTCCCAGAATTAGTGACTGAACTGTTTCTGGGTGGAAATTGAACTGCTACTTCCCTTTCTTTTCCTTGGAAAAAACTTTCTTTCAGAATGCCCCAAGATTTCATAATTTTTAAATTTTTACTACTTCTGGTCTTATACTGAGAGACAAGACAGAAGTCTTGTCAATCAAGAACAATCAAGAACAATCCCACTCATATAAAAAATCCATGTACAGAACTTGACAACTGCATCTCTGGATACTTATTGAAACACTTTGTGTTTAATTTGTCTTCTCTTCATCAGTGAATGACAATTTCAGAAAAAAAAAAAAAAAAAGAAAAAAAAAACCCAACCAAAACAAAACAATGCCAAATCTATCTACTTAAAAAGCTATTGACTATGAAGCATTTTTAGCTCTGCATTACATGTTATTAGTGCAATTTTTTTCAGTGTTTGGTACAAATGGAGACCATACCACTTGAAAGCATCCAGCAACATCAACATATTAAGAGGTTTCACTGTGCCACAGAACACTGATAAAAGATAAACCTGTGAGAAGTTCTCCAAAATCCCCTCATTTCTATTTAGTAAAAATTATTTTCTCAGTACAAACTCAACTGTTCACAACTACTATATGACTATCTTGGTTAACGTTAGGAAGAATTTCTTTACTGAAAAGGTTATCAGGCATTGGAATGGATTGTCCAGGGCAATGGTGGAGTCCCCACCCCTGGAGGTATTGCAGAGTTGTCTAGACATAGTGCTCAGGGACATGGTTTAGGGAACTTGTCAGTGTTAGGTTAATGATTGGATGATCTTATAGTTCTTTTCCAACCAAGGCAATTCTGTGATTCTGTGAATCTGCATTCTTTTCTAAAGTAATCACATTCACAGTGAAAGCAAGAGTCGTAGCTTTAGTTTATAAGATATGCTAACATTTCTTTCCCTTTTTTTCCCAAAAATGGCAGACTCTGCTCCAAGCAGTGGCCACACAGCTGCATTTACTTTGCAGAGGCTGCCAGACTCAGGTACACTAAGTCTGAATCATGTCTACGGAAGATCTTACCAACATCCGAAATTGCAATTTTCCATTGGTATTCACCACTCCCAAGTCTATTAATCTGTTTTCCACCACAGTGATGAATGTTAATTAACAACAACAACAAAAAATCCTAATCCACCAAGCAGTTTTGGCCCTGGGTGAAGAGAGCAAGTAGAATTTTATTGGGCTGCTGTGATACATATTAGGAGTTTACCTGCATTTTTCATCAGTTTAAAATATTACCAATTATAATTTGGTTTTGTCTCCTGTATGTAGTTAATGCATAGTTATAATTATTAATCTTCCAAATGTATAATTTATTCCTCTGCCCTGCTTTGAGGCTATGGTTGGTAAGGGTCCTGCAATGGCCTGTATTTGTATGCTATCCAGCACACTGGTGAATGTGGTCCATGACTTAAAGAGTCCAAATGCTGCTGTACCACAAGTAAATAAAGGAGCAACTATCTTCTATTTTGTTCTCTGCAGGCTGCTGTACTACCTTAAACCTCTTTGTATCAGTTGTATGCCAAGCCTAATAAATGACTGCATAAAGCAGTTACCAACTTGTGTGTGCTTGGAGGCCTGCAGCTCTGACACACAAACCTCCCAGCTCTGCCAGAGCTGTTTCTATTCTGGAAACACCCTAGTTCCCTGGTAGCCTACAGGGACAGCATTCAGAATGAGAAATGCATCCACTGTGAAGTATTTAAATGGAACATGGAGCTGCGGGGAAGCTTAATTGCTAACAGGAAACACTGAGGCACTGCAGAAAAGAAGGGACAGGGGAGCGCTTTTTGGAAGGAGAAATAAAAAGAAAGCAAAACTACCTGAAAAAGTAAAATGCAATCCAATAAGGCCAGAAATGCAACATACTCTGACAGGTGCAGTCATCTACAGGATAGGGAACAACTGACAAAAAAAAAATAAAATTCAGAAGAGCACCCTGGAGCTACAGTACACACCAAAGTGAACCTGAACAAACAATGAGTTGTTAGGGAAAAGGCAAACCCTATCTTGGGACATGTAAGCTGAAGTCTCCCTCACAAGCCTTACAAAGCAGTGCCTTCTGCTGTATTGAACATTTGCAAAGCCTCAGCTAGAGTGCTGTGTTCAGGTTAAAACATGGCACATCACATGCTGCCCAGCTAAAGAAAGAAAGAAAGTTGTACGAGGCCCAGAAAATACAATCTGATAGAAAAACTGAACAGAGTGCAGTTTGGGTTTGGCTTGGTTTGTTTTAATCTAAAGAAAAAAAAAATAGTGGGGACACAGAGTGAGCGTCTCTAAATATGCAGAAGCTTGCTGCAACTAGAAACTTGTCTTCCATGTCTCTGAGGGACACAACACAATGTATTTCAACTGCGGCAAGGGAATTTAGATGAGACATTGTGGCAGACACCCTGCTCCCTGCAGAAGCTTTATAACAGTAAATACAAGTGAGACACTGGGACAGACTGTCTAGGGAGACCGAAGCCTTTTAAGCACAGAGCAGACAAAAGCCAGTTGGGAATGGTACAGGCAGAAGTGACCTGCCAGAGCCCAGAACAGACCAGCATGCTCTAGCCTTGGTAGCCACGATGGCCAGCTTTGGGACGTGGGTACATGCCCATGCTGCCACCTCTCTGCCAACTACGGAGCCACATTCAGACTCTGTAGTTTCTTCCCTTTCCCAGTTTTTCTGTCCCTTGGTTATCACAGCAGCTCTGCCACAGGTTTTTCTGTTCACAACCACATCATCACCTGCTGGGCAGTACAGCTGGTTCCTCTCTTCTTACAGGAAAAGCCAGTATCCTCTTGGACTGCAATGGATCAGACAAACTCTTGAGATTGCTTTTACTCATGTTTTATATGATTTCAAGAAGAGAGGCTTCAAAAGGACAAGTAGAAAAGACAAAGACTCCGAAAGAGAACAAGTGCCTCCCCTTCTCACTGCCTTCTACCTTTCACAAAACTGTGATTTGTGCGAGAGATATGAAGGCCATCTAGGAAGTTTACAATCTAAAAATTAAAAAAAAATTAAAAAAATAAAGTTTAAAATCTACAGGAACAGCTGGTGAGAACAGAAATACATTCAAAAATCCACCACTTGCACTTAGAATTTGTATTAGTTATTTTTCAGAAAATGGTTTAAATATTTAAATATTAAAAATTTAAATGTTAAAATTAAAACAAAAAATAATTTAAGTCTCGTCCATATACATATTACAGATGTGTAAACACCTATAAACAGAGAACATAATATTTTATTCTCAAGTAGCATGGGCTTCACAAGTAAAGTACAACAAGTAAACAACCATAATTACTATTGTTCTGCAAATTTGCTCAAATTTAAAAAACCATCCTGCAGCAGAGACAGATATATACAAGTACATAAAACTCTTAGTAAATGTAAATCCCCTTCTTTGGAAATCTAATGACTACTCAACAGAGTTACATGACTCTTAGCACAGAAAAGTCTGGTTGTCTCAGTGGCCTGGTAAAGGAACACGATGTGTTTCCCTATTAGATCCATGGCTCAAATGCTGGCCCACGCTGGTGGTGACAGACAACTTCAAACATCTAATGATCTTTTGCCAGCTATGTGAAAAAAAACAGTGATTGTGGTCCCAGAGCGATCTGTCCTCAATGCAGCATCATCATAACAATTTAACACCCTCCTGGGTAGGCCAAATGAGGCAAAAGTAATGGGTGGGCAGATGCTTAGAAAAATTCCCACGCTTGCAGAGCAGTGCTCTCATTCTGAACAACGCTGGCACACCAAAGTTTCATGTTTAGCCTCAAAAAAGGGACAGAGAAAAGAAAAGTGGTAGCTACCACTTCTTTCTTTCAGCAGAGGATTATACATGCAGTCCTTAGTGTGCTGAAATTTTCAATTTTTATGATTGCTTGGTCTGAACAAGAATGGAACAGCCACAAAAGCTTCAGAGCAGTCTTTCTGCAGAAGCATCCTCTGTGTGATCCTCCACCACTGAGGGAACTGGCCATTCAATCTGCACTACACAAGACCCACAAACACCATACTGATCAAAAGACAGTGTTTTGCCAGCACTTAATACATTAAGATATATCAGGAATGGGAGCTTTTTATTGATTCTGATGTTTTATGAACTGCTGCTTGTGTAAGATTTTAATAACTGGCTTGATTATGTTTTCAAACAACATCTGAAGAGTCAACTCAGGATCAGCAAAAAGAGGAGTAGACAAACCACTGCCATTAGAACAGCAAACCATCACAACACATCCCCAGTGCAACACCTCATTAATGTGCAATCACGGACAAATTTCATTCTGAATGTTTCTGCTCCTGTAGAATGAAGCTAATAATACTCACTACCTTTGAGAAATAACACTCATATGCTTATACAAAAGGGACAAGAAAAGTTGAAAGAAGATTCCCACTGAGAATCATTAAATAGAATTCTTACTTATCTTGTAAGGGAGTTAATTAAAATAGTAATGTGTTCATGGTTAATTACTGGAGGTGAGATCAATCACAGGAGTGAATATGAAAGCTGGAGAAAAAAGAGAAGGGAAGAAACCTTCAGTGATTTGTTTAGAAAGAGGACAAGAAACAAGCATTTTCACTACAATAACATTCTCATTTTAATCTCTCTGTATCAGCAAAGAATCTACCTAGTGAGATTCCTGACAGATTAAACACACATGTTAATTTAAGGTGTCTGAGTGAATAATTTTAATTTTTTTTCCTCATGGCAAAATATATTTTGCCGTTTACTGTAAAAATCAAAACTTTTTTATTCATAAATAATAATGCAATCATTTAAGACATGGGAGACTGTAAAACAATCCTTTAAGGTCCATTACAATTGCTTAAGTTCTTTTTTAAAGCTCCTATGTGTAAAAAGGGATTCTAGACTCTATGTTCAATGGCTGCAGCTCTGTTTTAAACCATGTTGTTTCATCTTGTGTTTTAAGGAATTCTGAGAAAGAAACAGAGCATGGAATGCAGGCTGGGACCAAGTATGCCAACTAACACCTCCACTCACTAGAAAACTGGAAAACAAACCACTGCAAATTCAAACAAAAGTCCTACTGAGTAAGGCATAAGACTAATATTTCACAATGAGTTTAACTAAACTACTAAGCAATCACTTCTCTCGTAGGTTTAAAACAATGAATGTTTTTATAATGTCTTCAGCATGAAGGGTCTACAAACTCTAACAAGAAGCTCTTCAATTCCCTGCATGTTTAGCAGAAAAATAAACAATCTAATAGTAAAAGCTTGTAACTAGTGAATCATAAAGTCTATATGACAACCCAAATGAACACAGAGACTGGTATTTTAGTATTATCCCATACACTGTGTGGTCTGGTACTGTGCTAATTCTTCCTAAGAGCAGCTCTGTACTCATCCATCCCAAACCACATTTCCATTGTTCTGTATTCTGCTAAACAAAAGCTCCCAGCATCCTAAACTGTGCAGCAATCCTCTGTGGTATGTAAGAAGTGGATAAAGGAACCCCAGACATTTAGACCTTAAAGCAGGATTTGAACTGGATCGGCCAAGAAAGTAATGCAAAATCCTATCTTTTCATCCTGCTGGAATACGGAGATCGAGTTCCTACCCCAGACACTTAGGGAATATCATGGTCTGACAGAATTACTGTTGTGAATTATCTGAAGTGCATTGGATGGGGTTGTTTAAATATAATGGGTGTAGAGTCAACTGCTACTCCTCTGCTCAGGCATAAGGATTTCAAACTTCCAGAGCATGTAAGGTCATTATGGGAAATCCTTCACTTGATACTCTTCTAGACATGAGGTCCTTCATACTGACAACTTCCCCCCTTAAAATGGAGTGTACTGTGGCTCCAAAAATGTAACATATTTAACACAAAATCTCTTGGCTTTCAAGAAATACAGAACCATAAAACTAGAGGACTACATTTTCAGTTAGTGTTTCTTCACTGACCTGCAATTAGAAGAGGTAATGGCAGATTAAAGTGGTGTTTGTAATAACCACATGCCAAGGATGTAAGATGCTAAATTCACATCGGCAAACAGCCAATATCGCCACAGTTGTCACTGTGATTTTGTTGACGACCTCCAGAGTGAGACTGTTGTCTTTGCACCAAAACTACAGCCAGTGCCAAAACACTGGCAGAGATCAGAGCTGAAAACTTCAGTCTTCTTCCTAGGAGCTCTGACGGAATGAGCTCACAGCTCATTTTCCCCCTGCAAGAGGGCAGGTGTCTGCCACGCTGTGCCAAGCACTAAAACTGGTGCATTTCTTCACACTCCCCCCCCCACCCCTCACCAATATTTCTTCAATTTCTTCCTCACTGCAATATGGAACCACAAAGAAATAAAAAGAATAAAATAGAAACAAAAAACAATAAGCAACTTGTTTCCCCCAATATTAATTCTACCCTCTCATCCAGTGAGATTGAGGCAGGATTAAAACCCCAAATACTGTTAGAAGCAAGAAAGTCCAAATCCTCAAAAATCAATGCCCTTTTGGCTGTGCTGGATTCTCAGGAGGGGGAAGAAAAGGATGTAAAAACAACTTACTCCCTTGAAGAGAAGGGGAGAATTATTTGTCTCTGCTCAGAATCAACATAAGAAGTACATGACTCTCTTCTCTGGTATGAGAGTGCTTTTTCTCAACAGAGATGGACTCAGAACTACCAAGAATTTATCTCCAAACTCCAGTGATCTATTCATACATAATTAGAGAGGGGAAAGAAACAACAGTAAGACCATCTCTACATCCACACTGAAAAAATAGTGATAATATCAGCTCTTGCACTGCTAAGCAGCCTGAGCTTACTACTTTCACAGGACGCTGCTCTCCTCTGCTGCCCTCTGTTACTTTTATTTGAAGGAGGGTATATAATGCTCTGGGAATGACAGTACCAGCAATGGCGAGATCCAGGAATAGTGTGGGCAGGTGCTGTGCACAAGTTTCTCCCACAACTCTGTCAATCAACCTCAAGCCTGACTCATCTTCTCTCAGTGTTGTATTTTCCTGAAACAGAGATTAACAGCTGTGCCAAACTGTACAGTGTAAAGTTCTGCTAGGAATTAGAATGATCGCAGACAAATCTTTCCTATCAATGACTCATAAATTGAAATCAGTGATGTAAGAGCTTGAAGATGGGGGTGAAAGAGTGAACAATAAAACAATAAACTTCTCATGAAAATTACTTCACCTATAAAAATAATTTCTCTAAAAGAAAGAGGAGAAAACTGATCCCAGCCCCAATAAAAGAAATATCCTTTTTAAGACTTGTCCTTCTTTCATCTCTGCAACAATATCTAAACAGCAGCTGCTTTTAAATCAAACTAAGTTGTAAAATTGTGTTATGAATTCTACTATTCTTCTGTAAGAGCTAATCCCAAGTGCATCTGTCAGTAGCAACATCTATTTTTGGTTCACCTCACACTATTTTAAGGACAGTACTGGAAGGTATTCAAAGAATGGCAAAAGGAGCCAAATAACATTTTTATTGTTGCAATTTCAACACTTTTAATCCTGCATATCAGCCTAAAAGTAGGTGAGTTGTGAGCTAGGCCAGAAGACTCTTTATCCATGACTAAGTGTCACTGTGAGGTGTTAATATGGAGAGGCATATAAGAACTTAGTTGGCAACTTTGTAAGGATAGAATAAAGGCTTTTTATTTAAAGCAGCAATTGAGTTATTTATGCAGTAAACAGCTAATGGCAAGTGTCATTTGTAAGTTCCTGTAAAAGTGTTTTTTCCTCCTGTAAAACCCACCCCAGGCTATTTCCTTAAAAAGTCTGTCATTGTGATGGATGGAAGTGTGCAGGGAAGCAAAGACAAATTTCAAGAAGAGTTTGGCAGAGGAAAAGTTATTAATGGAACTTAACATATCATGCAACAAAAGTAGCCAGGATAAATTTTTGATGTGTGGCAAGCATTCTAAACAGTTTGACTTTTCCATGAAGGTCACACAGAGTCTCTCAAGGTAAGGACATAAGCACAAGCTCCTGCACAGTAAGTTAGACTTTGTACTTGCAGAGTGTCACATAGAGCCAAGAACCTATGGGCATGCTCTTACCCTGGTGTAAACATCAGATACCTTGAACCAGCTTTCCCTCCAGTGCAAGGCAAGTCAGCAAATTGTTCTTACTTTAGGCTGCCAAAGGGCAAGAACCTCAGGTACTACAAAGCAGCTGCTCTACCATAAGTTTACTTCGTGTACTGTGATTCTGTGGTCCACACTTGCACTGCACAGCATCTATGAAATACTGTAAAGTGGATACAAAAGAGCAAAAAGCAGGCACTGTGGCATTTTCCAATTGCCATTAAATCAGTTTTCGTATACACATGACACCTTACACTTAAGTTCAAGTCTCCCTAACTCAGTTATGTTAAAAAACTGCTAAAGAACAACAACTCAATAAAGTTTCATATATGCTATGGAGACAAAGCTAAGATTGCTAGTCTTATTAGGTTTTTCTTCAGGTAATAAAGGAAGAACCTTGGCAGGAGACCTGCCTTTCATTAAGGACATGGATGAGGACAGAGCCAGTAACACCTTTCTTTACTGCTCAGTAATTCTGATGGAAATTTAAATTATGGAATAAATTCCACAATGGTGTTCATTCTCTTGTTATCAGTAATCTTTGCTTGTTCTCAGTGTATTTCTTGCATTCTTACTTTTGAGTTTCTTCCACAGTTCCCTGCAGTGTTGCCTGAGTTTTGCAATGGCTATGCAAGGCTATCATCTAGGTTGACAGCTACTTATAAACTGCTTTGATAAGCTGCCATCTCCTTTTCCCTCCTCCAAGCAGAAGCATCATTAAGGGCCCAAGAGGGACCCCACAAATGGAAATGAGGACTGGAGTCTCGTAGAAGTGCGTAGCACTGGCAGGTTGAGTTACTACAAAGGTGACCAGGCAGTCCCAGCCCCAGCCCTGACAAACAGCCTCTCACAGCTCGGCTGAGATTTCCCCATGGATCTGAATGACAGGGGAAACTAATTTCCAAGATGTCACCACACTGAGATTGCTTGTTGATAAAAGGCAAAGCTGGATGAGTGGTGAGCCAAGAGTGCTCTTTGTAAGCGCTCATCCCAGTGTAACTACACAGGGCACATTTCCCT
>NW_010333748.1:22406-32385 GCF_000700745.2 Antrostomus carolinensis
TGAAAAACAGAAACAGTGATATTGACTTCCAGCCCATTACAGCCTAGCAGTGAAGCTCTGCCAGCGATGACCAAAGTGAAGGTTTCCAAGGGCATAGTAACAGTATGCTTTGTCCTTGAAATTATTTGTATTACTGTTCTACTTTACCTAATTCAGCATGTAATTGATTTAAATGTAAAATGAGATTTTGTTTTTCCAGACATTTATTTCATAAAATTTGATTTACTAGAAAAAATACATTATTTCTAATTTAAGGCAACCCCTTCTAAACCCTTTTTAATTACATGGATATTTGTGTTCCGTTATTATCCTTCCAAGTTTGATGGCAGTATGTAATTGTACCAAGTTCTTTCCTGAAGAGAATGCTGTTTTCTTTCTCTTTTTCAGCTCACTATGCCCTGAAGTTATCCTGTGGAAGTTCCCTAATGAATTTGAGTGAAACAGTAAAAACATATTATCTGTGAGAACATTTCCAGTAAACTGTCCTCTACAACACTCTTATTTCTGTTTAGAGATGCAGAGACAAACAGATGGGGCTGTTTACAACCACCACATGCACACACACTACTGTCTTTATGCTTTTAGAGAATCTGCCCTGTGGATGTGCCAGAGGCAAAATTAAAAATATGATATTAAGAAAAATATTTATCTTCTTTCAAAGACCTCAAGCCATGCTGTCACACTGTTGTTTAACTGTATCTCCTAGGTCATTTCACCTTTTTCCAGGCTAAGCTTATTTAAGTTCTACTTCAGGTACTGGATCTTGTTATACCTTTGCCTATAGAAAGAAAAATCCTCTATTCCACTCTTACTCTACAGATGCAAAATCCTACATATAAAATAATTAATCTACCCTCCAATATTTCTTCTTCAAATTGCAGGCATTAAATATAATAAGCATCACATTATAACAACTGTTTTTCTAGATCCCTACTTGTTTTGGTTGAGTCACCATCCCTGGAGGTATTAAAAAGATGTGTAGATGTGGCACTTGGGGACATGGTTTAGTGGTGGACTTGGCAGTGTTGGGTTTACAGTTGGACTCAATGATCTTAAAGGTCTTTTCCAACATAAATGATTCTATGAGTCTATGATTTCAACAAATTTCTATGAACTCTCTCTAGAAGTTCCATATCTTCCTTAAATTTTTGACCAGGGTATAGTATCTTATCAGGGGCTTACTAAAGCAGTGTTTAGTGGAGTCTTCATGCTACTAAACTGAGATACCTGACTGAGACTTTGTTGCACCTATAATAGCATTTCAGTTCAAAACAAAAGTGTGGTTCTAAAGCATGTCTCCTCACCGTTGTCACTTCCACAGCAGAGAGGTTTCAGTGCATGCAAACTGGATTCCTTCTGATGAAACTCAAGCAGCAGATACACTCCAAGAATGCACCAAAAGTACTTCAACCAATAATGGAAAGTCAGTTCACAGGACAGGATTACAGCTAGTCCAAAGTAAAACTCTCAAAACAGACACTGGAGCCTCAGCACAAACTATTTCACTCCTGTGATTATTGTTCTACATTCCTTGTTACTGCAGATGCAGCTTAAGCCCTTCCAGGGATTGCAAAGGGAGATCTGGGAGACCAGCTGACACGACCTATCTGCTTTCAGATTCTGAAGCGGGTTAAATCCCTCCCTGGTTCCCAGATGTCTTACCCTCACTTGGCTACACTGAAATGCAGAATGACATAATGGGACCATTTGACAAGCAGTTCACATCATTACAAATCAGTAACCTGTTGTCCTTCTTACTTTGTTTCCTGCCAATCTTTGTTGACTCCAAATATTTATCAGTGAAGATTTTATTCCCTAGATTCCTGAAGAATTTACTGAACAGCATTAGATCTTGCTAAGAAACACTTAAATAATTTCTCCCCCTGCTCACATCTTGCAGAATCAGTTTGTAGACTCTTTTGAGCAAACTTTTAAATACAGGGACCTTTGTTTTATCAAGCCAAAAAGCCTCTTGAGAAATTTGAGCCTCCGACGGCCTTACAAACCATCCACGCAATCTTGCCCTCCCAAGAGACAGCAGGTATATTTGGCAAGATCTGTTTTTCATGAAACCACACTATACAGAAAAATGTTTGTCTTTTAATTCTTTATTCATGGAGTCCCAATCAATCATTAGAGCCTTAGGAAACAGTTAAAACAGAGTACTAATGCAGGGCTAACCTACTATTTATCAAGTACTGAAGCAACGTTCCATGGCCCCAGACCCTAGAGTAACAGGGTAGTATACATATAGAATGGAAGGGTCCCTGTACCAAATAGTTTACACATCTAATATTAAAAGCTGTTAGACCTGTACAATAATTGCTTCATAGGGTTTTATACTGGCAATGTTACTTAAATATATCTGTGTATGTATTTTAAATGGCTTTTATCTTTTGCTCTTTGTTCTAGCTGTTCCAGCACTGCAATCAAAGGGCCTAATCCTGCTCTCAGGGAAATCAAAGAGAGGTGCTCCAAGTGTAACTCCACCGATGCATCAGTGAATGCAATATACTATGGCACTTCTCGGAAAGGTGGGCAGAATGGGAAAGTCCTATACAGCATGAACAGACATGATTTTTCTGCTCACACCACTAGATATTTTCCTGTGTTCCTTCCAAATAATCATGGTTAAGACCATTCATAGTTCTATGGCAGATTTCTTATTTGATGCCAGCTACAAATGAATCAATGCATTTCCTTCTTTCCTCCCAGTTTCTTCTTGAGGCCTCACTAGAGATCCCCAATATGAACTTGTGGTAAAAATCATCGCTATTTTTTACAAGAGTGGTGGAGGTGTTTCATCCATTGTTGCCACTTCCCAAGGTGAACCCCAGAATACTGTGGAAGTGCTGGGTAGACAACTGGCTATTCCAAGTTTCCTCTATTTCTCCACTGCCTCTTAAGCCTTGCCTTATCACACACTTGCCTACTGCAGCCACAGCAAGTTGCACTAGTGGAAGAAATACATAAACGTGGAAAAGCAGCAGCTTGATGTTAAAACAAATATCAAAGCATACCATAACATGGGAAAAAGTTACAGAACATATTGCCTCATAACATCAGACGACTGAGGATTGAGCCTGCTTCATTACTTGCAGTGGCATCTTCCAAACTCCCTAAACAAGACTTGATGGAATTCCTTCAGAGCACACACAGACCTGCAACTCAGGAGCTAATCAAGCACTCCCATCCTCAGCAAAGGGTTAGCGACTTTGTTAAACTCTTATGTAAGTGATTACAGCAAAATAGTAGGAATCATGTTCATTACCTGAATGGTCTGGTAAACTGAAGGATCAAATCCTTTCACAGTTACCTCCCGGAAAACTCTTGGCTCCAGTTCCTCTTTGGTCAGATCACAGTGATATATAATACCTACAACAGAATGCAAGTTTGTCAGCTTAGTGTATGTGCATCATTAAAATGATGCTAGTTTAGGCATGGTGATGGAGTACTGAACAGCAAAGGTAACTCAGCAGGGCGAAAAACAGTAGCTCCAGACACATTCTTTCAGTTAACATATAATTTAATACATATATGCACTTCATCTAGGAAGGATGCAAAGGCTTTCTGTACAGGAAGAATAATTCTCACCACTCATACAAAGCCAGATACTCAAAGTGGGTTAAGCAAAATGGAAAAAAGATTTCTTTTCATAAAGTTACATAGTAGTTATTGAGAATTATAATGTTGGAAGAAAGAACTATAAAGTCAATGTTAAAACATCTCCTCTAGAGCCGCCAGACTGAGAATACACGTATCAAGAATTTCACTCAGGTTCAACATTTTTTTCTTTATAAGAAAATATTTTGAAATTCCAATTCAAATGGACCCCCACGTAACAGAAAGAGCTGAGTATCCACTTGAATTTGTGTCAGACTAGCGCAGGTTGCCAATGTAACTGAACAGAATTTGGTCTTGTATTATTTATTTTACATCCTGATCCTGCAGGTTTGAAGGCAACTTCACTTGCCTGAGTTGCACCTCTGATTTCCAAAGGATTGTGTACATGAGAAAATTTACATGTTTAAGCAGTATAAAACTTCCAAGGTTGCAGCACAGGCAGAATCACCGAAACCTGCAATCTAGACACTACACAGATGTGTAACTCAACAAGAAGAATTTTGCGTTTAGACTATAAATCATATTTCCTGTCATTCAACCCTAATAACATTTGAGCATGTGCCACACAACGTGACTATCGTGCTTGCACACTGGTTAACATACTGCAAAATCATAATATTCGTAGATGTGCTACAGATATATATATGATACATAAAACTAATGTCAGGGTTAATTATTTTTTGTTTTTCTTGTTTATAACAAGCTGATCTCTGTAGAATTTTAAACATATGTTAGGGACAAGAACACTAAAAGTTAAGGCAACAAGCCCTATACAGGGATCCTCAATGTAATAAAATTAATCAAGGTGGACAGGACCTGATTGAAATACTGCTGTATTGCATATATTTTAGATACTTTCAGGAAACCAGGAGTAATTTTTTACAGAGGCTACAGCTATAAAAATTATATTGAAACATGAAATAATGAGGAAACATATCAGATACAAGGGAATTACCTCATTAAATCACTTCTATAGACTGGAAAATCAAAGATACAGATTGGCAAAGGAACACAGATGAAAATCAACATTTCTAATAACAGATAAAGCCTCTTTCCATAATGGCAAATTAATAGAGGAATAAAAGTAGGACTGCTCTAATCTGCTTGGAATATTTTTTTCTTCATTTGTCACAAAGTGACTAGCAAGCCTAATGCAAGGTGACAGGTACAAACAGGCATTAAAACAGCATTTCCCTTAAAGATTAAGATCTGGAAATTGATGCAAAAGCACATAGTAAAGCACAGAGGGCAGTCACGGGCAGAGCAGTCACTGGACACATATACAGCTCACCAAGCTCAATAAACATATTGCCAAACATTACACACAGAGCAGGTAGAATAGTTGGATACTAGGAAACCACATGACGAAGCATAAGCACGGTCAGAGACTGCGTCTCAGGAGTCAATCAACCTATTATTTTAGTAACATGCAATTGAACCCCTGGCACCACATCTCTTGCTCTGTTATATTTTTAGTGGCATGGCAGTTAATATCCAAAAACACAGCAATGTTGGGGCCTGCACTCTTTTGCTGGGTGCAAAAGACTAGAGTGCTCACCTAAGTGTCTGATGGGAGCATACAGCAGGGATAACCATATTTTTCAGGGAATAGCAACAGTGATTTTATGGCATCAGCATCTATGGTTTTAGAAGTGCTTTATTTATTATTTCATATATATGTTTACTATCACTTTTGTTGTAGGTATTAAACACCAGTATGTTAATCTGTTTCTCATTAGAAAAAAAAAAATCCCCAAACCGCAACTTAATATAACTGCAAATTATATTATAGAATCATAGAATCATTGAATGGTTTGGATTGGAAGGGACCTTAAAGATCATCTAGTTCCAACCCCCCTGCCATCAGCAGCGACACCTTCCACTAAACCAGGTTGCTCAAAGCCTCATCCATATTGATTTCTAATAGTAAAAAAGAAAGACCTAGGTTAACCAAGGACCACCCCTAACCCTTTTGTCTGGTTATTCTACTGATAGGGTGAATGGAGGTTGCATGCAAATTTAAAAACAACTACACACCTACCTAAAAATTACCTCTCTAGTCTGCTTTCCTCATTCTTTCCTTATTCCCATACATTCTGCCTCCATTTCTTCCCTTCCTCTTTCTTCTAGATTCCAGGTCGCTCTGCCCCAGTTAATAGAGCTATGCCATGGTGAATTCTCTGTAGATGCTAAGCATGTGGATGAAAAGGAGGGGAAAAAAAACCCCAAACTGCCTAAGCAACCAGCAGGCAGTGAGAGCAGCTGTTGCTGGCTGGCTGGCAAGCCAGGGGCTACAACAGATCTCAGGGCATCTTACCCTCCACATGTTTAGCAGCTGCAGAGGCTCTACTGTCTCAGCTGAGATGAATGGTGTAGGCTTGTAAGACTGGAAACTTCTGGCCCACAAGGTGGGATGTGAAAAAGTGACCCATCTGAACCATCAAGTTGGGATGAAGTTAGAGATAAAAACTAGAGTGCCCTCGAGCTCCTCCCCAGATAAAATGGCTGCAGTGATCTGATTTGTTGTTTAAAAGAGGAACTGGAAACATAATATATCTTATTTCTGGTTATGCAAACAGTGAGGTAGCAATATGCACTCCATCACACTTCTTATCTGCCAAGATTGAAACATAATTTTGATAATTTGACACAATCCTTTCTAGCAAAACCAGCAAATCTATCAAAACTATTGCACAGTCGTTTTACAAAGTGGCTCTCCTCTAACTGAAACAGACCAAAAACATATGTCAGTTGCTATAAGAAGATTTTTGATCATCTTATGATTCATGATCACTCACAACCCTGGAAGAAGATAAAGATTCTGGAGCCTATCTCCCCTCTCCATATTTGAATCCTGTTCTATATTAGCTATTGACTATTTGGGCCATAAACAAAGAAAGGAAAAAAAAAAGAGATAACACCAAATACATTTTCTTGTCATACACTAGCTTGACAACTGCGTCAACAAACTCCCCTTGTATTCAAAATCCTGGAATACTTATTGGCATGCCACACACGTATTACATAACGCTTTGGACAGCTCTGGCTTTGCAGGATTGTACAAAGAGGATTCCTACAGTGATCCTAAGGACAGATAGTAAGGATGCTCTAATGAGGCTATGCATAACTGAATCACAAAGCTGTCAGAGAAAGAATTTTTGTGACTTTTATTAATGTTCTTCAAAACTGTGATGAAAATCACATTAAATACATTATTAATTGTCTTCAGCAGAATTTTTATGAAGCAAGAGTTGTGAGAATGCTACAATTTCATCTCTAGTACAAGCCAGCCTTAAGTAACTTCCCAATGCACGTCTCTCAAATATTATCGGGCATATTATTTAGGCTTCATGGATCAAGGACTGGTACATTTTTAAGTGCGCAACCACTACTCACTACATGGGGGTAAGCGGTTTTATCTGCATCTTAGACATACCCAACAACTACTGAACAAAAGAAAATAAGAAAGATATTGTTCCCAGGAAAAGGAAAAATAACTAATCTTACCTGGAGATAAAAAGGAAGTAAACTGATAAAATATTTCCGTGTCCTTCTTTTGGCCACTATATCCCACAATACTGCCAACCTCCAGTGGGAAAGTCTTGAGATGTGCACCAGTAGCTAGGTCATGAAGTTGCAGGATGTTCTTCACATCGTGCAGATAGCACAAAACCAGGAAGTTGGACCTCACACAAGCAACCCATTCTGCAGAGTGTGGGAAAGAAAAACAAAGCCACGGAAAATACAGAAAAAAAAACTGTAAGAAAGAAAATAGTTATAATCTGACACTAAAATTCTTTAGCGTACCTAAAAATGTGCACCAAAATTTCTGACATTCATTGAATTTAACTCTTAAAGCTTTAGAAGTCAGTTATAATCTGATACTAAAACGAAAAACCAAAAAGTAAAGGCTGACATTCTTTGGAAATGCACTAACCACATTGCTTGAAGTTGATTTATTCAGACACAGGAATAAAGAATTGTTTAACCAAGATGCTTATGCATTTGAGATACTTACACATCAATACTGCTCTTAAATTATTTTAATGCAAAACCCAAGCAAAACACTGCTCTCTGATAATTAATACTTATGGAAAGGCATGAAAACCAAAACAACCATTGTGATTTAGACTCAAACTAAACTAATAAGAAAAGACATGTGATCCTGTATTGCACATAAAAGTCTAGAACCTAGAGGTTATTTTTCATCTTGTTTTTATTGCCTAAGTATCCAGGAGGCTCTTCTTGTAAGCAAGCTCTACTGGGTGTAAGAAAAAGGCTATTCTGAGGTGATATCCTCAACATGCCATTCTCAAAAAAATCCACACTTATTCAAGAAGCTAATGTTGTTAAAACAACATTCCTGAGACTGAGGTAGTAGGAAGAGGATATGGCACAGTGAACTCTATCTGGCAAAAGGACTCCGGAACAAAGTGCTGTGCAGAGCTCCATTTCCTTCATGCCTCTCCAGACAGTCCTGGGCCGCTGCAGAGCTGCCAACTTCGGCTGTGCAGCTGAGCAGGAACGAGAGCTTCTGCTTCACAGAACCTTTCACATTCTGATTTTGCTCCTCAGAAGAATTAAAGGAAAACAAAACAAAACAAAACAAAACAAAACAAAACACAGATCTGTTAACTTTTTCATTGAATGCTATCTTTTAAAAATTGTACTTTGAAAATCCAAACTGATTAAAAAAAAAAAAAGTCAGGGCTGGCAACTTCTACAAAAATCCCTGCAGTTCAAGTGACCATCTCACTTCAATTCCCACCTTTATAAACTGCAAAGTACAGAAACTCTTCAGGGCTCCAGTTCAATCAGAATATACCACGTAACATTCTCTCCTGTCTCCTGTGCCATTGACTTTAGATCTTCAGTGACAAATCTATTTATTTACTCACGTAGACAGGAAAAAGACTGAAACCTCTTCACCTCTCTTAGTATTTCTGTCATTTAAGGAACTGGTTACCCTACTTTGCAACAGAAGCATTTCAACTTCTCATTAATTCACAAATCAAATACAAACAAGATAAAATACAAAAAGGTTAAAAGTCAAGAAAAAATAATCTGGAAGGAAGGAATGAAAGACATTTTTTTTGTTTGTAGGACTAGGTGAGGAGGTGATTCTTGTCCTCCTCAACTGTATACATGCAATGTCTGCCCTGACAAGTCAGACTAGAAGCCTAAATCATGGGCAAGGTACCAGCATTGGACAATGCCTTCTCTTACCTGCTGGAAGCAAAAATCGAAAAGATGCAATCAAATGAGCAAGAAAAATCAGGCAGAGGCACGCTGTAGTGTCATGGTAGTGCTGTGAGATGGGGAGAGTAAAATACCAGCATCGGGGGAAAAAACATCGCAAAACTGACTGAATTTCAGTTTTACACTATTTTACATTATTCACATTTTAACAATTCTGTCCAATTTCCTCAAAGCTCTATAAAAGCAAAGAATTTGAATTCACAGATTTGTACTGAAGACAGTATTATAAATGCATTTTTGCACATTCAGGTTCCAGAACAAAAGTTCAAAATTGTATCATGTGCCCCTTCCGTTAAGGGTACAAGCTCTTTCTGAATCAAAGGCCAAAACTCATTATTCTGTAACACTTCACTTCTTTAACAGTCCCTGCTTTCATATACAGTTCAGGTCTATCATGACCCCCTAGAGCTCAAAGACCTTCAAATCCTAATAGCCCAATAGAGTCTACTTTCCTTTTAGCTTGTTCCTGAAGGACCAGTGAAATTTAACAGTAGTCTGACTTTCTTGTCATGAATTCATGCTACACAAACACCAAAATAAACCTTTACAACTCCCCTCTTCCCAAAGACCACCAGTGATTTTTTTTTTTTTTTACCCCCAGACTTTCTAACTCACTCATGAGCTTCTACCCTAAATCTGGGAATTTTCAAACCAAAGCCCCAGAGCAGAACTCTAATTGAAATGTCAACCATGAAACCGTGACCTGAAATAATAAGATAAAGCCCAACATAACACTGTTTGTAAATTAGTAACTGATGTGTAATTTTAGCTCTGGAGTGACTTAAATTTCTTACGTGAGGCTGGAGAACAGAATAAACTTCATAAGTTTAATTGTTATACCCAATTACATATATTGTAATATAGAATCATTCTTGGCTGTATGCACAAGAAGAATACGCAGTAATTTAAAATATTTATTACATTGTCATGGCACAAATCTGCCAACATTCTCAAGTATAACTGGTTTATTAACATAGAATATGAATTTAAAAAATAGCCCCCTTACAATAACACACCCTTTTTGCCTGTAGAATTAGCTGCTCTACAATAAGTATGAGATCCCATGAATGTCACAGAATCACAGAATGTTGGGGAT
>NW_010333749.1:0-893 GCF_000700745.2 Antrostomus carolinensis
CTTCTCCACAGAGCTGCCTTCCAGGAGGTCAATGCCCAACCTGTCCTGGTACCTGGGGTCTTCCCTCCCCAGATACAGGACCCTACACTTGCCCTGATTGAACTTCATCAGGTTCCTCTTCCCCCAACTCTCCAGCCTGTCCATATCTCACTGAATGGCAGCACAGCCTCCCAGTGTGTCAGCCACTCCTCCCAGTTTAGTGTCATCAGCAAACTGGCCGAGGGTACACTCAGTCCCTTCAAATGCCTTGACATCCTCTGGTGCTCCAGGACCGCTGAGCTCAACAAAGGCACACTCACACCAAGGGTGTGTGCACAAATCTAAATTATCTCAGACATGTTTGCAGCTATGAAGTTGTTTTGGTTGAACCCTTTCAAAAATGCCTTTATTCCTAAAAAAAACCCCCTTGCATACACCTGAACAAGTCACCCCTTTTCTGTGTCACCTGTCCTGATCTCACGTGGTGCTCCTCAGGCTGGGTTCAACCCTGACTAAAACACATTTGTATTATCTTACTCCAAGTTAAATGCTTCGTGTGTTGTGCCTACAGAAATGAAGATGCACTTAACAGAACAACGTGGTTATGAGCTGAATGGCAGGATGAGAATGAAAGCACTGCTCTTGCAGAATGTCCCTGAGGAACCATCCCTATGGTTCCCTATGGACATTCGTGAAGACTACTCACCCCACAAGGTTTCCTGGCAGGCATCCCACTGAACATTGCAGCAGCAAACGTGACATGAGATGAGGAACCTGGATGTACATCCCATGGATTTGTAGTAATTAGTATTATTTTCCTACTTTAATTAACATAGAGAACTCAAATTAGACAGCTGGGCAATCACCAACCCGATGAATTTTAACAAGTGCCAGATTTTGCACCTGGGACACGG
>NW_010333750.1:0-6232 GCF_000700745.2 Antrostomus carolinensis
GGTCTGGAGGGACGAGCCTTCCCCGTGGGTTTCTGCGCAGCGCAAGGTCGTTGTGCTTAGTCCCTGCGCAAGGGCTCGGCCCTCATGGTGAGGGACCTGTCGGGCAGGTGTCTAAAAAAATCCCGTTAGTATTTCCAGGGCCAGTGGAAATGCTGCACGTTAGTTGCTAGGTGAGCTATCTAATGTCTCAATAGCAGGTTTTGTCTTCAGAGGCCTTTGCAAAGTGGTGTTCGCTACTCCTGGATGGAAAATGAGGGCAGTGTCTTTTGCTGGATGGCAAGGGAAGGCAGAGACATGGTTTGCTAAGGATTAAGGACCAACCAGCCATGTGGCATCACCAAAATGTGAGAGGTCTTTAGGGGGAACACTAGGAAAGGCATCATCTGTTCCTAGGGCTGGATGCGGCACCTCTGTTTTTTCTGGTAATGCACACTCTCCAGGATCCTTTAATAAGAAACTGCTTCATTTTCAGTCGTGGGAAAAGGTTTTCAATATGTGTTGCACAAATTTTCCGTATGCTCAGCTTTAATAAAGCAAATCAATGGAGCTACTCAAAAACATCAGTATATGCTTTGGTAACTGAGTGCTTCTGAAGGTGTTACATTCACACTTAACCTGTAGTAATGTGAGTAGACTAGCAGGGAGCCTCACCCCTCACTCTCTGCTACATTATATCACCCTCTTTCATCATTTGTCCTCTATTCAAAATCAGAAATGAAAACAATCTTACACCTTCAGCCTCAGCTGGGCTGTAATTCTCGGGTAGGCAACCTTTCTCTCTCTGAAGTGAGTCATACGAGACATTTAACTTAATCATTTCCACCCCCCCCAAAAAAAACATTTAAAAGTTCTGAAATGTCTATTATATTAGTGTAATAAAGCAATATTATGGCAACATGTATTTATTTATAGCAATAAATGCACCCCGTGAATCCCCACCCAAGTGACAGGCTGCTGAACGTGCAGAGCAGTGGGCAGCAGCCGGTGACCTGTGAGAGTCTGCAGGTCCTGCGATGTGGGCAGGGTGCAGACCACAGCACAGAGCTGGGCGTTAAAGGAACAGCAAAACCCATTTCCAGCATTGACTGGGTGGGCCTGCTAAAACACAGGTGGATTTGTCATTTCAGACTCTTTTGTGTTGATTTCAGCATTACCTTGGGAAGGTGCTCTCAGCCAAAGGTGAGTGGGCACAGTTGGTGCCATGCTTAACAAAACACAGTTGGGAGAGCAGAACAGGAGTAAGGCTAGGGCAGGTCAAAGGGCTGGCATGGTACACTTGGGGCTAGCAAAGGTCACAGTCTAACCAATCTGCATGGAATTAGCAACCATATGGTAGAGCTTTTGCTTACAATATAAAGTCTGCTTTCACACTCCCAATGACCTGGTTTGTGGAAAATGCTGCTCCAGTGGCATGGAAACAAAAAGTGGTAACAGCTGTTTAGTAGGTTTCTTCACAGCATAGGCCTTGGCCACAGGGGAGGAAGCAGATTCAACCCATTTTTCTGCACAATTAAGGAATTAGATACTTGGAAGTTTTTTATTTATACAGGAAAAGGAATTTTATTCCTTTTTGCAGCTTCAATATCTAAAACCAACTGTGTGTCAGAGACTGAAGCGGAGAGAAATAGAGGAAGGTGTGCTCAGAAGCCATAAATTCCTGTCTTTTAATCACTTGGCTGACATTTGCTCCATCGGTTGCTTTACATAAGTTATTGTAGCCAGTTTGCGTGGTGTTTCCTCTTCTGTGACATGGAGAAAGTTATTACCTCTTTTATGTGCATCTGAAATATAAATGAATATTTGTAAAGGGCTTAGCTTTTGTAGTGGTACACAGAGCATGCCCAACTTGATGTAAATTTATTGTCTGCTTTGAGTGATTCACTTGCTCTGAAGGGTTTAAGAAACAGCTCCCCACCGCTTAGGCCAACTAAGTCAGCATTTAACAGCAAAGAGAAACAACAGCAAAAAGTTATCAGTATATTTGGCACAGAAGTGTTGCCCCTACACATCTGGCAGAAGATCTTCAAGAGATCACTTGGAACAGGGCTAGTTTTTGACATAACAGGCTGGCTACCTATCTGTGAGTTCCAGAAAGAATGAATTATCTGTTCTGACACAGGTAACAAATAATGGACAAATAATGCCACATGAATAAAAACAAATGAGCAAATAACATTCCTAGTGGTGAGCACAGATTAGATGCCCACTGAAATTCTGAATGAAACTGGTAACGTGGGGAGGAAAGGAGAAGCAAGGAAGCACAGAAATAATAATGATAATGGAGGTGACAAATCAGATGCAGGATGTTCTTGAACGTGCCTAAAATTCTGTGAGGCTTGATGGTTTCTAAGAAATGAAGGGATGGATAGGTTAAATATCAAGCCACCTCTCTTCTTGGCAGAACCAAGTAATGGGGATGCCATTCCAAAAGAAGCCTGTGATGACAGTGGTGCCTCACTAGCACTCTTACCTATGGTTTCCTTTTAATGGAACCATTATAGTCTTCTTGACCTGCTCTGACTTGACTATTTTTGGAGGATAGCATTGTAAATTGTAAGACTCAAATACAAGAGTTTTTCAAAGGCTGAATTGGGCACACTGTAAAAACAGAGGTTAAAAAAACCCAACAAAATGCACAATTTTTCAAATTTGTAGTCACAAAACCAGTGACAGATTGACACGTTTACCAGAATATGGACCTTTTAATGAAGTTCATTAACAACTGACAGCATATTTCAACAGAGGATTTTCCTTTTCCTTCCTTGAAAACTTTTTTGGTTTTGAAATTCCTTTGATTCCATTGATGAGAACTTCTTCACAAATGCATTTGTTAGCAGATCAGAACCTTAGTGTTGCTTATTTGGATGCAACTATGTCAACAGGATCATAATTATAATAATATTCTGGCTTGGGGTATACTGTATTTTCATAGAGGACAGTACAGGATTGAACTACCACTGTGGCATGTTTCTGAACTCTTCAGAAGTCAGCTTTAATCAAAAATTAAATGGTGATTTAACTGCAGGATACCCGTCTTTTTAATTTCCAAAAAAATCTGAAACTGCCTGCTTTCCTTTTACATCAGAGTGCCAGATCATTTGACAAATGTAAGAAGGAGAATATAAGTTCAGAAAAGTAAAACAAACAAACATGCCACTTAAATTTCCAAAAGTTACAACAGATGACAGGGAAAAACTGAGGTAAGTTGCCACTAGGGAAATTCCAGAGCTGAACAGACTTAAGTGTTTTTATTGCAGACTATTCCAAAGGAGTGACACAAACTTGCTAATGGTAGCTCATTAATATTACAGTTGCCATCATTTAATGGTATATGTGCACTGTTATTAAGTATTAAGCACTGAGTGATTAAGTATTGATTTGACTACATATATTCTGTAACCTGTAAAGTTAAGCAGTACTGTGAATTAGCTATTTTTTCTCCTTTTCTTAAGACAGGAGGTATTTCCACTTATGATTCCATTTTTAAAAGACCAGAAGGTTACAACAAAAATCTTCACCGATGTGACAGAGAACATGCAAACAGTCGTGGTCTTAACATTAATGAGGAGGTAATCCTTTGATAATTTCATAATTATCTCTGTTAAAGGTATTTTGTACTTTTTGACATGGCTGGAGACTGTAGCCATTGTTTTACCCTTTAAAACGCAGCCTATATGGTATCAAAGGAATAGGATGGAGGACATCATTGGCCTCAGCCTGGAGGTTTAGGAAAGAGCATTTGCAGTGAAGACACCTGAGTTAGCTCCTGCTCTTTGACATCCTGTAGATTTCCAGGTGACAAGCCATATGCAAGTTAAAGCATGGGGAAAGAGATACACACAGCAAAGCAAACCCTCTATTACAGAGCTTCCAGGTCACTGAGAGTGACTTCTGAACCATCTGTGCACCTCTAGAGTTGCAGTTCAGGTGGTCGTGCAGCTATTGCTGTGATGCTTGAAAACTCAGGATTCAGGGGTCCCAACTGAACCTGCCCTCTGACATCCACTCTCCCTACGCCAGCATTTGCTGAGGGAGCCCAAGTTTCTGAAGCTGGTGAGTTTGTTACACAAACTTACACCAGACTGCCCTGCAGGAAGGAAATTCATAGGGAGCTAGTGGAAAGGAGGGGTCAATCGGAGGACTACAGACATGCCTGGGAAAGGCTGGGCAAACCATTCAAGGCCCGCAAAGTCTAGCAGCCTGGTAGCTAAGGAGGTATGCAGCCATGTTTCTGAACAGCTGCCTTGAAAACAGAAATACTGTATTATATACATACATATAAAATATGTATTTTTCAATGCAGCATCTGAATAATACACATAAATACACAAGTCTGTGTATATACATATTTGTATACTCACACAGAGGCAGAGGCTGTCAAAAACCAAATGAAGTGCAATCTCCATGTGTTAATGCCTCAGAATCCTGATGGGTTCATGGGATATAATGAGGTGGGTAGGCTAAGAATGGCTGCCCATATTGGTGATTATATATGATAGAGATAGAAGAAGGAAGAGATACACAAAAGTTACAGTAACTGTAATTGCTGTGTAATAAAACTATTGAGATTTTGGGACAAAGGCCACTCCTTGATTCCTCTCACTAGCAGCTGTATATGCCAGACATTTCAGTGCATAGCCATAACGCCCTTCAGCTCTATTGGACAGTGCAGGCAGTATTCGGTGCTCCCAAAGGAATCCCAGGAGTGTCCATTACTATCACCTGCTCATGCCTAGTAACTCAACTGCAAATCTGCATGAGGCCAAAAGCCATGTAAATTATTAGTTCAACTAGAAACAAGCCTTTTTATTTGAACAAAACAAAGGCAGCCCTGCTCCCCCTCCCACCAAGCCCAATCTCCATCTGGGAAATTTTGTGTAGGAAGAGTTTATCAATGCAGAGTTCAGGTTTCTTACCAAGCTCTTGTGTCCTTTCAGCATCAGCAAAACTCACTTTCCTACCAGTTTGTTTCCTAAAGCAAATGTGTGTGGGGCACAATTCATACGAGCTCTGATGGGCAGTGCATGCAAGGGACTCTGCCTGAACAGGTGTCCCTTAATCCAGCCCTTTAATTAGCATGGAGGCACATCAAACCCACAGCTGTTAAATGTTACATCATGATCCATATGGTGACACCCAACACTGGGCTTACCCATAACTAAATGCAGGTCACATACTCAACTCCTGTTCTTTAATTACCTCAGTGGCCCTCACAGGCTTTATATAATAATAACTATATTATAAAACATAATAAATAAAAAGGCCACAATCAACTTCTTTCTAGTACAACACTGAAAGGAGACAGGCTGAATCCACCACAGTACACTGTCCTTGAAGTGGAAAAAAAAACAAACCACTGCAAGTAAGCCCTTCGTTTCCTGCAGAGATCCTGGATGCACCCAGGGAATCCAACAGGACAGTCAGATACTCAGTTTAGCTACACGCAGCACAGTGACTGCAGCAGAGTGTTTGCACACGGCTGCTGTTGCTGATTTCATGCATTACCGGTGCTGGAACTACATGCTGTGAAGGTGTGTAGCAGGACACTTCCCAGCCAGCTGCTGGAAAATCTGAAATTGCTGAATGGCGAACGTGCAAAGATGAAATGCCACTGCGCACAGTCAGCTCCACAACTGGGGAGAGGACATGGTCTTATTTTTTGCCTGCCACTCTTCTTGACTTGATATTTGTTCTGGTGGGGTTATAAGTTGGTGTACTGAATAGCTTTCAGTGGGGTGGAGCAAGGTAGGCATGAAGGGTACGGTGAGAATTGGGGGATGAATTTTGGAGTTGGCTTGTCCTTTTTTTTTTTTTTTTTTTAAAAAAAATTTTGGCGCCCCAAGAATCTCAGGTCTACTTTTGTCCATGAGTCTGGAAATGTCTCACATCTGGCTGCCCTGCTATAAGACCCTCTCGGATCTGTGCTCCCACCTGCATCCTCACAGGAAATGCCGAGGCTCGTGTGCTTCGTGGGTTCTATCTAAGTGCTGATACGGTTCACACTTGCATCTGTAGCAAAGAAGTAATTTGTTTGCACCTGAACTGTGGTGGGGCATTGGCATTTTGATTCTCCTTGTAGATATTATTTATGTCATAAGACTAGGTAAGCACATTGGGGACCAAGGCTTACTGTGTTAGCCAGCGTGCAAACATACAAGCAGCCTGGTAAATCTGAGACCTTTGGCTGGGGAAAGAAACACAAACAAATCCTGTCTTTCCCTTCTGTCTTTCC
>NW_010333750.1:6248-20133 GCF_000700745.2 Antrostomus carolinensis
GCAGACAGTGATTGCACACTTACTTAAAGTGCAGTTTACTAAGAACAAGCTTAACATAATCTTTTCTTGGTCAGGTTATTTTTCACCAAGTCCACTTCCCATCATTGCAGAGCAGTTATATCTGTAATCTTACAGCTACAAGTGTTTTTAGTAAAACCTTTCATTGTGCAAAAATACAGTAGTATATGCTTTATGTCCTTCAGGGAAAGCTTGCACGGGCTAGTGGTTGCTCAGGGTTTTCCTTTAGACTTTGATTTTTTTCATGCAGTGGTTTCACTGAATTGTGGAAGCACTGTACGTGTTCCTGTAACAGGATACAAATTAAATCTCTCCTATTTTTCAAATGAATCATGCAAGTCAGTGCACAAGAAAAATAAGAATAAAAATAAATAAGCAGTAACCACATGATAAGTGCCTCTGTGTGAGTGTGCGTAAAAAATTATCAGTCCACAGTAACTCATGGCACAGCTCCATATCTTATCATCTTTTCATCTGGTGATATATTAATGGTTTATTAATATACATAAAAAACTAGGTCAGGGATGGAACAGTAAAAGTCCAGATCACTGCTAAATAAATATACATCCGTATAGCAGATGCTGTGCAGTTCTGTCTGTTATTTTTCCTCTGGCCACAGCACATTTAGCAGTAGATAACTGCCAAGTATTCATTCTGTGATTTTCTTATAAGGAAAATTTTATGTTTTCACAGGAAATGGCAAGACCTGTCGCTGTTTTGTCATCTTCAGAGTATGGGAGACGCATAAATAAGCCCATAGAGCAGCCAAGCAGAGATCATGTAAGGATTAATCGTGTGCAGGCAGAATTCTACGAGAAAAGTGGCATCGCCTGCTTATTGAAAAATCCTTCTCCAAGCCTGAACCCACGCTAAATCTCTTGTACCTGTCATTCCCAGCAACATTTACATGGAAAAAAACCCCACCTCACACCAAAAAGCAGTATGGTGCTTTTGCCTTTTCCTCTAATTTCCTAATCATTTTAGTTAGTGATTTGGATTAAAAGTAGGATGAAATAGCAGCGGTACTTTTCTTCATGCTACTTCAAATGCATGTCTTCTCCTTGCAGTCTCATAAAAAATCTCATGAAGAAGAGCATCAGCAAGCACTGAACATTTTAGGTAGCAAGACTGGAAATGAGACCTGTTGGGCCAACAGCTGTCTCTCTGCTATTTTAGGCAGTGCTTCTGCATAACTATTCACAGACTTAACATTTAAGCAAGCTTGTTCCTCAAGGTATTAGTGGTCATTGTAATCCTTACGTGTTACTGCTAAATTGCTAGGTGTTACTTTATCTGCACAACAGCTGAAATGGCGATTCTACCCAGATTTTCCAAAATGGACAGGTTTACCCGTAAACAGGCAAGTAAAGAATGATCTGACTTAGGGAAGTGCTTAGCAGTTTTGGTAGACTTCAAATGGAAGTCAAGTTAAATGGAACTTCTGGGTATTTAGCTTTTAAATAGACAAAATCTGAGCTTACCTGATTTCAGACATTCATTTTGCTGACTTTCGCTATATGAATGGTGTCTGAGGGACTGATCTGTTCACAAGAAAAGTCATCACTGGTTCTGTATCCAGGGCTGAAAAAAAGAGAGAAAAAAACCAAAGTAATACTAGGAAAACAAGCACTAAATAGCTTGGTAGAAAGGATGGAAAAAACCCCAAGGATTTGAGCAGTAGTCATTTGGAAAGCATGTTTAGAGTAAATGTCTAAACCTGCTTAAACATTTAGTGCCTTCTATTCTCACTGAATCCAGTGAAGCTGTAATGTAATTTCAGGAGAAGGAGTATCTCCCACAGGATACGCATCAGATTGGTTCTCAAGAGCCATTGATCCTGCTGTTGTTTAAAGCTGAGCAGTATTATTCAGAAAGGAACAACAGCCAGACTGATCATACCAGAACAAGGACTGGAAGTCCACAGCTTTGACTGACACCGGAGTTCTGTCAGTTCTGTCCTACACATAGGAAACCTGTATCATTTGTGAACACAGTGAGACTCCTAGTAAAAAATAATAAAAACAAATAACTTCTTAATCTGAGGCCTGGATAAGTAGTAAATTAGGCAATGAATAGCACTTCTTTGGCATGATGTGAGAAGCAGAGCATGCAGAGCAGCCCATTCCAAGAGGGCTTTATTACTTTCATTATTCATGACCTGCAAGTTCCTCTTGAAGGAATGAAGTAGGGGCAAGAGGGAAGTAACTGCTACGTTCCTTTATAACAGTTAAATACTTCATTAAACAAATCCAGCAGCATTAAATGAATCACAGTAATAACAAAAAGAGAAAGAAGTATCTTCTAACAATACCAGAACACTGTTTCAAAAATCAGTATCAAATGTATACCAGTGAAGAATGAGATGGAATATGGCCATATTCTACATAGGTTATTTTTAGTTTGGGACAGTCAGTACAAATTACTTCTTTTAAGCAGTCTTACTATATTCACAAACCATCTGTGTTTTGAGAAACTATGGGAAATCAAATCTGTTTGAGAACACCACCACCTTCTGGCCTGTGTGGGAAATAAGCACCACCACCTCACTTTCACTGTGAAGAAAGGCATGAGTCACCGACACCAGGATCAGTTTTCCTCTCTCATTTCTTTGCTTCTCATCTCCTTCCCTTCCAGTCCCTTCTCATCCCTCCTCACTTTTGAAGGCTTTTCACAGATTGTTCCTCCTACTACTTGTTTCTCATTCAGTTCTGAGTGGTTGACTTCTCCCTTCAGTGCTCAGTTAGTGTCAAAAGAATACCTTGATGATTTCTTTTGCATTAGGGAGAAGTTCCTTATAAATGTCTGCAAAGACATTTCAGTTATTCTCCTTCAATTTCTCTTTTGCTAGGATGACAACTCATAGGTTACCGATGTGCTGTAAGCTTCCTGTTACATGGTTGGAAAGTATCTCTTGGTGCTCCCTCACCTGTCAGTGCTGACATACTATTTGAATAAAGGTTTTTATACATGCCAACAAATTAACATGAATGGAATGCACAGCATGACACAATGTAAACCCTATTTTGGATCTGGATTTTGCATCCAAAATTCTCCATGGATTATTGGGACAATTGACAGACACCCACAACTCACAAATTACCAGTAGCCTTGCGTGCTGGTTTTGGCTGGGATAGTTAGTACGGGGCTACGTTTTGGATTTGTGCTGAACACAGGGTGGATAATGCAGAGATGTTTTTGTCACTGCTGAGCAGGGCTTGCACAGAGCCAAGGACTTTTCTGCCTCTCACACCACCCCACCAGCGAGGAGGCTGGGGGTGCACAAGAAGCTGGGAGGGGACACAGCTGGGACAGCTGAGCCCAACTGACCAAAGGGATATTCCATACTGTATGGCATCACGCTCAGTATATAAAGCTGAGGGAAGGAGAAGGAGGTGATGGCGTTTGTCTTCCCAAATAACCATTACATGTGATGGAGCCCTGCTTTCCTGGAGATGGCTGAATACCTGCCTGCCAACGGGAAGTGGGGAATTAATTCCTTGTTTTGCTTTGCTTGCACATGTGGCTTTTGCATTACCTATTAAACTGTCTTTATCTCAACCCTCGAGTTTTCTCACTTTTACTCTCCCAGTTCTCTCCCTTAACTCACTGCGGGCTACAACAACTTGGAATGGCCACATTCTGTATCTACTGGTGAAATATACAGAACTTCAAGGATGTAAAAGTTTCACCTTTTTTGTATCAAATCATAATAGTTAAAATCAAACCTGGTAATGCTGGGAATTCTGCTTAGCTACTCATAAACAATAATTCCACACAGGATAGGATGCAGAAGCTAACCGGAAAATGTGTTTTACATTACAGTTCATCAGTACACATTACATGACAGGAACTAAGGCTATATTAGTTTCCCTTCATCCCTCTGTAAACCAACAGATTGACTCATGTTAGGGTATGCTTGTTCCAGCTCAAGTTCTGCCAGAATTTATCCTCATACCTTTAAAATGGACTCCACAGGACATGGTACCTCTGAGCTTCAGAGCATAATGGGTTTCAGTTTAGGCTCAAATGGCAGGCTGTACACTGAAGAAACTCTGGAGCATGCACAAGACCTCATTTAACCAGTTTAAGCTGAAACTGCCACCAAAGACAAAACTACAAATAGTACATACCCAGAACCTAGAGTGGTCCCCCCCAGAGACAGCTGTGCAAGTCCACTACCCTGTGGCAGCTGTTCTTCTACAAAGTAAAGCAGATCTTATTAATAGAAACCCTTTAATTTTCAATAAGGCATTGCTATTTAGTGAACACCACTCTACATCTCTTACGTGTGAGCAATAAGCCAATACTGCTTGTGCAACTATTGCAAATTTTAGTTTTATGAAACACTTGGGAAATCACATGAACAGCTCTGAGTAAATTGCACAATTTCTTTTTTATACTAGCAAGAAAAGCCCTGATTGGTAGGTAACATGGCACATTCTGTACATTCAGCACCAGCCAATATCCTTGAACAGTCACATCTGTCCATTTCCTGTTGTGAGTCAGAACTAGTGAAAATACAAAGGAAATGCAACACTGACTGTCTGGCACTTACATCTGTTAACCTATAATAAATATTTACACAAAACTTAAGAAAATATGTTGCTCTTTATTACTCTTTACATTTCAATTGTTCCAAATATGGGAAGGTCTTAAATTCAGAAGCTCAAGTCATATTTAGAAAACAGAATTGTTCTTCCATGCACAATATTTACGCTTTATAGTACAGGAAGTCAACCTGTGATTTAGTATTATTCTCCAGTGTCAGTAGCCAAGTCCATATGTATGAGGAAAGATTTTTTTCTGTAGATACTCTGCCATTTTTCTGCAATTTTGTAGACTCTCTATCTCAAAAAACGGTATCTGAAAATGAAACGAAAATGACTGCTGTAAATATCTTTTAATAAACAACTGGGTAACACTGGTGTTCATTAAGCAGATGTAAAATGACACATCAAAGATCTGTCTGTTTTAAAATTAAATATTTAATCCTAAGCATCTAATTGATCTGTAAGTCACCTGAATAGAGAATGTTGTAAAACAAAGAGTGATACCGATTACAGTTTAAACTAAGTTAGATATAAACAAGTTAGGCTTATGCAATAAGTGATTATACATGGAAAAGAGAATCTCAGAAATCTAAAAGTAACTGGTTTGGTCTACAGTATGTCTAAAGATAAAAATATCCCTATTAATTCAACAGGCAAAATAAAGGATATACTCTGTTGTGATAATATTATTTAGAACACAAAGCAGTTCTTTTTTTAAAAAAACTCCCCTTTTTAAACTCCAAATTCAGACCTTTTAAAAAAATATTTAATTAAAAATCCCAATTCTACTGAATTCTTAGACAATACTTTCATTGAAGTCAAGATTTTGACCTTAATCCCTACAGAGAAGTACTCTCTAAAGCAGCCACTATTTGGCAGAAAACACAGGCAGAATACACAGATAACTGATCCAAGGGGAAAAAAAAGACTTTCAGTATCACCCTCAAAAAGGCAAATGCTAGGCAGAGAGAACATAATGTAGAAAGGGTAAGAGTACATCTGCCTTGGGAAGTAATTGCAACTACAGTTTTAGGCCTTATAAAATAATAATTTTTAATTTGTTTTGTTAGCCAGAGCAAAACCAAACCACTGTCTTTGGACTTTACCTGCACAACTTCATAACCAAGTAACTGAAGATGTCTCTGTTTAATAGCTTCTTCTCCCAACAGATTGTGGCTATTAATGCAAAATCTATTTTGACCATCAACACAGAGGGCAATTCTAAAATCAAGCAAAAGCGTAGTATTAAAAAAAAATATATATATATAAAAAACCCAGTTACTTTGGTCACCACAACTACTGCAGTTCCCAAGAAACATGACAGTAACTCCCCTCTTACTCTCTAATATCTCCTAGAATTAGATGTTGTAGGATGGGAGTTACCTAGTTCAGGACAATTTAAATCACCCAAGGGTGGGAGGGGGAAAGCCTGAAGCTTAGTGAAACTAATCTGAAAAGCTTATTTATATGCTCTGAAAAAAAAAAATCACACAAGTTAATAGGAGTTTAATATTTGTAATGCTACTTTTGGTAAGCTGTTTGAATTCTTCTAAAAGGAAGAACATACAAAATACTTTTCTCAGCTTGAAAACATTTCAGCACCTAAATTTGTTCAACTTATTAGTGTACCTGTTGAACCTGGTAGAGTTTAAGTTCAAGTTAAGTTTAAGTCAAATCTGTTTAACTTAAACCTGTATGTATGGTTGGCAGCATCCAGATTGTAACTGTTATTTTTCTACTTGGTGATAAATATCACATCAACTTAAACCAAAATTTGTACATCCACTGTAAAAAAGTTACTTAAATTTTCAGTCTGTTAAGTATATTTTGACTGTATTTACACATGAAAGCTGTAATTAAAAAACCAGCCAACCAACCAAAAAATCCCAACCTTAAACATTTAAGGATGGGATTTTTGAAAGAATCTTTATTACTCTGTGAGGCTTGTGAAGGTTAAACTGGAGAAAACATAACCTTTTCAAAGACTTCTGCTTTATCCACAGAATTTCAGTTGCAAATACCACACAGGCACGTTGCTTAACTGTGTATCCAAGTTTCTCAAAATAATCCTTGATTAACATATTTTTTAAACACCTATGCATTTTTCAATAAAAACAGCATCTGTAGCAAATGTCCTCATTACACATGATTCCTTACAGAAGTAAATTTGTACACTCAAACTGGCTTAAACTATGTTAAATCTATGCGGACATGCTAAATTAGAATTAATTTGGCTTTAATTTGAAAATTAATTACAGAAGATTAAAATACATTACTATAAGCCAAATCAGGATCACTTTGATCCTTCACTGGGTAAAGAGACTAATTGTCTGACACTGTATAATCAGGAAGCAGAATAATGAGGAAAAGAGTGCAGATTATTAATTTTGCCAAGTTTGTCCTTTTGCCAGTGGTTTCAATGTGAAACCTTAGCTTTGTTGAGGTCAATGGCAAAACTCCAAGTAGCTTAAACTTTGCTGGGGTTTCACCCCAGATGCTCTTTGTCAATGTTACCATTTTACCAATGGTTTATTTTATTCTCTTACCGTCTGTGTACCTCTTCACGTTGGGCAGCAGGCAATACAAAACCTTCTTCATCTAATTTAATCTCAATATCTAATATAGATGAAGAGAAGTGACATTAAAACTAATTTCATCAAACAGTTTACTGTAATTCTTATAATCTTACAGTTCATTGTTTTATAAAATAATTAAAATACTATTGCAATACTTTTTTCTGAATCACAGAGGCTTGCAAAAGATGTTTAAAGACTATTTAACACAAATGAGTGATAATTAGTAACACATCAGCTTTCCATAATGCTAAAAGCAAATTAGTATTCCAAGTCCACTAAAAATCATAATGTAGTTAAATTGCACTTTGCTGGTCTGGCTAGGGCCTCTGGAATTTTGAGGGCTTTGGGGAGAGACTCTCTGTCCCCCGCCCGCCTTTTATTTTTCTCACTAATTCCCTAATTTTATCAATTACATCATTCTGCAAACAGAGCCTGGGACCTACACCCTGCCAACTTCAACCCCATGTGGAAGCTGAAATGCAGAGTAATTCTGGAACTACCTCTCTTGATTTTTTTTGTTTGTTTGTTTCATCCCTATGATGTCCATGGGGTCCAAGGGACCCTGCCCTAAACACCTTATTTATCATCCACCCATCCTGGGCACACATCTTTCCTCATCGTTACTTTCTCTCAGTTTCTCTTCCTGGTGCGTGAAACACTTTTTTTACTCACTCCTCTCTTTCAGTCCACAAACAGCCACCACTGACTCTATGTAGTCAATAGTTCTTGCAAAGGGGAGAGGAGCCCAGCTGAGCAGGGCAGAGGGCTGATAACCTTCCAGCTCTCCCTTTCTCTACTACTCAGCACCAAAGCAGAGAGATCAAGCAAGTGGCATTGCCTCATTTTGCTTTACATTATACAAATTGTTTACAAGATAAGTAAAAGGGGAACTGATAGTAAAAATACAGAATACAAGAGTTAGCAGCTATTTTCAGTGCAGACTGGCTGTGTAAATTCCAAGTGCTGTTGCAGTTCTTTTCTCTCCCTGTTCTCTCACTTTGAAAATGCATTTACTTAAAGTTCCCATAATGTCTACTCATTTCAGAGTTTTGTATTGCAGTTTACTTTTTCCATATTTGCACAATTCAGAATGCACACAAAGGGAATAAAACCATTAAATTTAATGTTCTGACAGCATAAGTACACATTTTAGTATTAATCTAAAATATGTTACTTACCAACTGTATAGAAATACGGCGTTGATACCTCTGATGCAAAATATATTCTTTTTTTCAGCAAATAAAGTAATCCAGTCTTCACCCTTTTGAGGAGGTGAACATCTAGAGAACTGTGAGGCATGAAAAACGCCTTTACTTTATACTTTGGAAAGAGTCTGGGACCCTACATAATGACAGAAAACCAAATCAAAGAAAAGAAGATGGGAGATACTATTTTTGTAATTGCCTCATATAATGTAACAAAATGTACTCGGTGCATTTCAAAGCCATGTCTATTGAGAAACTTACAGTCTGAGGTATGTTCTGCTAGAAATGTAAAGAAAACAAAACAAAACACCAAGCACCAGAATATCCTCAGCAAGCTTCCATGGTATCACACTGAATGTACTGCTCATTAGAAATGCACAACTGTTTCCATTCCTCTGCAGTCAGGCCAACACCAAAGTACCCGACTTCACAAGCCAAACATAAAAGAGGAATACTTGTTGGAAAAGTACTTGGAAATACTCAAAAAGCACTTTAACTTAGAGCTAGTCAATTCTGTCAAACATACAAGTATATCAAGTCAATCAAACAGGTAGAAATGCTTTGTGTTTTCAGCAATGGAAAAAAAAACCCAAACCTGTTTCATCCACTTCCAATGTTTTTATGGGGAAGACAGTCCTCAACTAATTATCAACAAGACCCTAATGACCTTATCACCTCCTGTGAACATCAGTTCTGGTTTCATATATACCATACCTCATAAAATGGGCACTCCAGGGTAACAGTCAGAAAAAGCTGGGTTAGCTGGGAGGTAGCAATTCTGTCCAAGCCAGGTGGCTGAGCTGAAACAAGAATATTCAGGCTTTCAGGTACTCAGCAAAGTATCTTTACATAAACCATCATGCAGAAGTTAGGAAAAGCTATTCAGTTTAATGCACAGAGAAGCTACTTGATCATTATCACTCTTGATTATTGTTTGAATGAACAGAAAGATCAGTTGTGAAATGACCTAGTTATAAAAATGAGGAAATTATTTACAGAAATATCAACATTAAAAAATATACTAGCAAGATCTTAGTTAAGACTGTCTTATTCTCTCACCAAAAAAATGAGGATATGAGAGATGCAGGACATTCTACAGGGCAGAATAAGTTTGAGTTGAGGTCTCAGAGAAATATCCCATTTCCTTCTCCTTTCTACAACCCCTCCTCTCCAAGTTATAATCACAGAATCTCACCGTTTCATTCAGTTGTTTCTGTGTTTGTTTTTTGGGGGGTTTGTTTTGTTTTTTACCTGAAAGTAGTGGATAATATCAAATTATTTCTGGACATTTGTGTATAAGTGTACACTTGAAGCATCTTTCACATTATGTGCAAAGTATTACTACAGAATGGTAAAAACCTGATGTAGTATAAGCTGCTAATCATGCAGATCATCTTCTCAAGTTCCTGCTCTGAACTTTGGCCACTCTAGTGGAATACCTTTATTGATTTAAAAGAACATATTCAAAGTAACTGGTACTATAAGGTTTCTAATTTTCAAAGGATCTTGAGATCTTTAAAAGACATTCTGTTTTTTAGGACATGAAATAAACCTCTTAAGGCATTTTATCTTGAACAGCTAAAAATTGAGTGATCAAAGTTTCAAACCACTCTGAAAACTTGACCTTCTATAGAGTTTTATTAACAGAGCAATCTTAGCTGAGATCTAGAGAAGTCACTCGTCTTTCTGGCGTAGCTAACATACCCCTATAATGCTGCTAAACATGCTTTACTATCTAACACAGAATTACTTGAAATCTATAGCTTACAACTTGTATGTAATAGGTTTGCCTCCAAAAGCGTTGGATTATGTAATAGTTGGAGCCAAGGACAGGCTATAATACGGGGGAAGTTCTAAAAGCTTACTAGACTGGGAAAAAAAACAATTAGGTGAAGGCAGCCTTTGCAGACAAGACAGTCTTGGAAGCAGTGGGTGAGCAGGCTCTGACATCTCCTAAGCAAGACAGAATAAACCACGGGGTAGATTTTTAAATTCCATAATGTTTTCTGCAGTATGGTAAGATATAGGGCCAAGGATGGGATTGTAGTGCTTGCTCGGAGGTGGAAAGGAAAAGAGGTCAGGGCACAGAACAAAGGTGGGCACAAGGAGCCTCCACCAGAGGAGTGCAGCCAGCAGGCAGGGTGCCAGTGGAAAGAAGCATCACACAACCACATCAGATCTAGAGTAAAAGTAATTTAAAAACCAGGACAAAGCATCAGTCTTTATGCCTTGTTAAAACACATGTGCACTTTAGAATTCAATTTACATTTTTACCTAGATAATTGAAAAAAAAATAAGCGCAGCTTATTGTTAACTGCTCACATTTATGATGCTGCTAGGTTTTACTAATTCAGATCTAACTTCTATTTTAATTAAGCCAACCATTATGCACTGCAAATTAATTTTTTCAGCTTTATCCATTTACCCTTTTCAGCTTTCATAAGCTGATCATAATACAATATGAAAAAGAAATACAGACAAGTGGGAAGCAAAACTACAATACAATAATCCCTATCCTGAAAGAACAGAAAAGCAGACAGGGCAGCAGAAGTTCACACCCGGTTCTACCTTACCCCTGCCTTGAAAGCTGGACAGGATGCAGGTTGGCGGAAGGTAAGGAATAAAATGCTAAAATCACTTATGTGCAGTGGACCTTATTTGAATCATAAGGCAAAACAGTATTTGAAAAACACATCTTGTACTGCCTGAGGTTTACAAATTCTGTGTACATAACTGTAACATGTTCTTACCAATAATAGGAATTTAAATTCTTTTTGTCCCAGTGCTACACTTCACCCCCCTTCTCTGTAGAATTTGTACTAATCTTGACCAAAGTTTATAAGGATTTTTAGACTTTTTTTTAAAATATAATAATGAATTATTTCTGTAGTAATAGGTGAGCTTGCTAGTAACACAATTATAAGAAAGCTGTGGAACAGTTACTGTAACTCTTCTTGCATATTATAATTTAAAGGTTATGAACAGGTTTTCTGACAACTGTGATCATGTACCTTGCCCTTAGAGCCTCAGAAAGAGCAGTTTGGATGCGTAGGAAGACATCCAGAGATAAGGATTATGCAAAGTCACAGCAGACTTAACCTTAAAAGACAGGCAGCAAAATCTTAAATCTAACCAGCAGCGCACAAGCAGAAGGTAATTATTTTAGCTTCACAATCAGTACTACTAGCATTTCTATTGTCTTTTGAAATAATGTCCTCCTCTCAGCTAAAAGCCTCTAATGCCTAAGAGCCAGTCCTAATCCTAAGGGGTATGAGATCCAAGTGAGCAAAGCAAGCAATTGGGGAGGAAAGGAAAAGATACAGAAAAATTATCTGCCCAAAGCCACAAAGCAAATGGGGGGGTACACCCAGAATAACAGTCAAGTCTCAGGACTCAGCTATCCAGTGTCCAATCTTTATGCCTCATCCCTCATGTGGCAGCCATTACAATGCAACAAAATGAAGAAAAATGAACCCAAAATCACTAAACTATATTTTACATCACTCAGGCATCATTCCTGTAATTAAAAAATGTACCACTTTTGGTCTCAGTCTTGTTAGTTCCATGGTAACTAGTCTCAATAGCCTTCCTAGCGTTACCAGTCTCATAGTAACATAGTCTCACTTCAGTGTCAGTATTCACATCAGTCACTGCATCGGCAAAAAAGTTTAAACAGTCGGAGTTAAAAGTAACACATTTCCTGCAAAGAGTAACTTAGCATCTAAAACCTGTATGACACAAGGGGAAAACATGGGGGAAAACAGAGGGTCAGAAAAGCAGAAGGATTAACTGAAATAAAATTCTGAAGGAATTTCAAAACTCTGTTTAAGATTGTACAGGGCAATATTCAAACTCCTCTAAATGATATAAACTGAAAGACAACTGCAACTGTGACAAGGAAGCAACAATCTTCGGCCTCCTGATCACTATTCTCCAGCCACCTTAATCAGGTCATTGTTGATTTGACAGATGTAATTAATAACAAATGGATTCTTGACAAGAGACACCACATAATATGAAGAAATGTGGAACACGGCAAGAGAATCACTGCTCCGTACCTTGAAGCTGTTGCAGAAAATACGGACTAAATATTTTTGGTAGAAAATTTACCGGATAACGTTGAATTAGGACACACGAGTGCAGCAAGTTCAGCAAGGTGTGAGGCTGAAAGAGACTAAAGCGAGCATGCAGTACAGCTTCAAGCTTCCTAAACAAGGAAGAAGCACTCGGAGGGAGATAGTTAAGAGTCCCAAATGGTATAATATACGCAGCGATCTGGTCAGTGGTAAGTCTGTCAGCATCGGAAATGAAACCTTCTGCTACTGCATCAAAGATGGGCTTAGAAAGGATCATCTTTCGGCAGCAATACTGCATGACTTTGCTGACTGTTTGAGGATGCATGGTAAAGATGGACTTGGGAACATGCATTTCCAGTGCCTCTGTAAAAATTTGTTCACGATGTCCAAAGTATAGGAAGGCTTCCAGTACATTTACAAGTTCATCACCTGTGAAGTATGGAATATGCTTCACAGAATGTTTACAGAGTGCTGTGACTAAGCAAACTGCCTGAGCCTGATGAAGAACAACCAGTGAATTCAGTATTATGCTTGTGAACTTTGGGCTTAGCTGGGAAATTATGGTTAAAGTGACACTGTTTAGCCTGTTTAGCAAGTCTTGATGTTGTCCTCCTTCCCTGACAATTACCTGCAGAATCTTATAAACCATCACAATTTCCCTAGGACTCCACTTCTCAATTGGTTTTTTTTGCATGTGGTTCACAATTTGTTCCAGCGTTGCACAACTTGGATCCTCCAACTCAAGCAAACTCTCTCCAAGAGCAAACAGATGTTTAACAGTCAACTGTCCTTTACCAAGCCGTTCCTCACCCTCTGAAAGCAAGCTTGCCATCAGTGTACTCTGCGGATCTATACGTAGTTTTATCAAAGCTTGCAATGCATTCAGCAGCCCAGTGTTGGACAGTTTTGAGGATTCAAATTCAAACTGGAAGCACAATGCCCTGAAAACTTCATTCTCTAACACTCCCTCAGGGCTGTTCAGACCATCGTCATCCACCTCCACTTCAGAAATTCTCTGCAGGGCTCCTGATGCCATAGTATCAGACATGAATTCCATAGAGCTAAGAAAGTCAAAAATCTCTTTTGATGTACAAAGGCCGTGCAACTTCTTGAAAAACAGTTGTTCATCCATCCACCCGTTATCAGCTTTAGGACTGCTCCCAAGATCTCCACAAAGATGTGGAGTTTCGTTAACAGAAAGAGACTGTATCCGCGGTTGTATGTGTTTTTTTCTACAAAACATATACTGAGATGTATCTTTGAAACACGGCATCCTCATGGCTACGGAGCTACAGTTTGGGGGCTTCCGCTGCCCACTGATAAAGCTCAGCCTTTTGCTCAGGATCATCAAAATGGACCTGTGTGCTGGTGTGCTGGATGAATACAACTGGAAACTTTTTCGGCTAATCAAAGCCATATTGGGTCAAGTAGGTTCTCGAAAGATAGCTAGAGGAAGAAAA
>NW_010333751.1:0-5935 GCF_000700745.2 Antrostomus carolinensis
ATTTCATTAAGTTTTTCTCTGCCCAGAAAGGTTTGCACCAGACCTGAGCAGCCTCTGCCAAACCGTGCAGAGGACAGATGTGCAGCACCCGGTGTTCTCCGCGTTGTGTTTGTGTCCTGGGAACGTCTGTGGAAGGGGCACTGCTCATTGCAACAAAAGGGCTGTGCTGCTAATTGCAACCAGGAGAATCCTGCATGTAAACTGCAAATCTTCTTCTGCATGGGGAGGAATATAGATAATGAATTGCCAGAACTTGCGGGATGAAATGAATGCAAGTGATGTAAATTAACTTGGTATTTTCTTATTTTTTCAGCTTAATAAAATCCTCTACTTATAAACAAGGACTTTACATGAAAAGCTGGTTAAATAAGGAAATACAGATGAAAATAATTTGCAGGAAGTTGTCATTATCTAATTTGAGACACTGAATATCTTGTTCTACATTCCTTAGTGCTTCTAGCTGCAAAAAAATTACAGTCTCTCGTGTGAGGTTTTCTTCATTGCAGAAATTCATTTATCACCTCGATGTTAATTGATCTGTGCTAAATATTTACGCTGACCTGTCCAGGCACAGAAGCTTTATGTGTGGCCCCGTGTTTATTGCTGGGGCTGTGTGTCAGTCCTTATTCCTTTTAGGCTGCTGACACAGGCATTTCTACAAGCTGGCCTTCAAGTAGGTGCAGGTGGGCAGTGTGGCCATGGGAAGCTCTGTCCTTGCTTTGGCCTTACTGGAGAGAGGGGGAAATAGGAACAGATTCCTTGGCCACTCTTGATTCAAAGGTGTTGGAAACATTTCTCGAGAATACCACAAATCCATTTGAAGTTTTCACTTGAAGCAAGGCAGTTTTTAAAGCAAACATGTTTATATTCCCGTTCCTAGCCAGCGATCTACATGCCAGGCTTTTGACTGTAGCAGACAGTGGGGCGCTGGAGTGTCCAGAGAAGGGCAACGGAGCTGGGGAAGGGTCTGGAGCACAAGTGTGATGAGTTCCTGGCTGAGGGAACTGGGGTTGTTGAGCTTGGAGAAAAGGAGGCTGAGGGGAGACCTTGTGGCTCTGTCCAAGTCCCTTGGAGGAGGGTGGAGAGAGGTGGGGGTGGGTCTGTTCAACCAAGGACCAAGGGACAGGACAAGAGAAAACGGCTTCCAGTTGCACCAAGGGCAGTTGAGATGGGATGTGAGGAAGAATTTCTTTGCTGAAAGGGTTCTGAGGCATTGGAAGGGGTTGCCCAGGGCAGTGGGGGAGTCCCCATCCCTGGAGGGACTGAAGAGTCATGTAGACATAGTGCTGAGGGACATGGGTTAGTCATAGGGGACTTGTCAGTGTTGGGTTCATGGTTGGACTCGATGATCTGAAAGGTCTTTTCCAGTCCAGGCAATTCTGGGACTCTGTGGTCAGCGCTTGGCTGAGAGACCATCAGGAACCCGAGGAGGTTCATCAGGAACTTAGCAGGGAGCCGTGCTGCAGCCTGAACCTGGGTGGCAGATGTGTGCCATCTTCGAGGTCTTGTGGGGGGATTCCTGCTCAGTTCTGCAAGCTGGAAGCTGATGTACCATGCTTTTGTAAAAGCAGGAGCCTTGATCTGTGTATAAAAGTGAGAAATTAATCAAGGAAAGGATTTTTAAAGCAGGGTGAAGGCTGGGAAGGGCAGTTCTGGTCCGCTGAACTGGTGTGCACAGGAACACGAGGGGCAGGCTTACCCAACACTCAAAATCTCCTGTTCACAAGCTCTTTTCCAGTGATGCTCACAATGTTTGCTGTCTGAGTGGTTTGTTCTAAAAGTCCATGAGCATGAAATGTAGATAAACTGTGGCTGTTCTCAGGGAAAGCGACAGGGGGGAACTGTCCATAAATTGTGGTACTTTCCTTGGGGTTGTAGAACGGTTATAAACTCTCTGGTTTTGCCAGTAATTCTCCATGATGCACAAAATCCTCAATCAAGAGTGTCCTGTCGCTGCCTGACACTTCCCCAGCATCTGGCACTGTATAAACACAGCCTATTAGCAGATTTATCTTTCTAAGTAAGAGAAGTTTATATATCCTTAATTAAACCATTAGTGCAAAATGAACCAAACTAACCTTACTGGTAATGTGTTGCTCATCTCTGTATGATCTGGCATAAAGCTGGAATGTTTTAGATGATATTTGTGTTGTGCTTGATTCTGCAGAGCAAACATTGTCCTTTGTGTGACACGAAAACCCAATCCTCTTCCCGGTCCTGTGAAATGAGAATGGATATCAGGCTGGCCCCAAAATATTGGGGAGATTTACTGGTCATTGGATGGAAAGTCAGTGAAGGGACTTGTTTTGGGTCCTTGGCTTGTGTTGGAATAGTCCAGGTGACCTGTGCTTTTGATCACTGCCACTAAATCAGCCTGTGCAACCTTCACAAAGTACTTCTTAAATTCTCTAACACGTTAGTGTAAGGTGTAAGTGATCAAACACAGCATATTCATAACCAGTTGTAGAACTGAAGGTCTGTTTAGGGCTTCTGGCTACCAGGACGTTATCTTGAAGGACTGTCAAGCTTCTCAAGATAACATCTGACAAAATATGTGTGGTTCCTTGCAGGCTTAATCCGCTTGTAGGAGAGGAGCTATTTTGCTTGAGGAACACACTCATCACGTCACAAAGTTATCATCCCTCTAGTATGGGTGGTACAGGAACCTGTCTGCCGTCAGGATTTCCTACTCCTTGTGGTCCCCTGCCTCAAATCTGCTGTGGGAACGTAAACAGGGCTGCAAAGTTTTGAAATAACATCTTGAAGATTTAAAGCCTTTATTTGCCACCATTCCTGGTGCGTGTGAGTGATCTATTGGGAGGTCCAGGCTGCTGATTTTTAGCAGAGCACATGTTCGGTGTGCAGTGTGCTTGTATAAGCTGTGCTGGAAGAGCTCATCCTGTGTCTTGTTAATGGTTTTCTGCTGTGAGTTTTCTGCTGAGAGATTAGAGCACTGAAGAAATGAAGTGTGCATGTGGCTGAGTTCAGAAACACAGAGTAAGAAACGGCAGCTGGTGTCCAGGCTGAGGTTTTAAAGTAGGTGGGTGTATGACATGACTGTGTCTGTCACACAGTGGACAAGTCTGTTCATATCAGGAGGGGAAGAAGATGAAATGCCATGAATGGAAGCTCTCATCATGTGTCTCTCTGTGTGATACCTCATGTTTGTTCATCAACCTACAGTACTTGGTAGGTTTTGCCCACGCTGCAGCTGGTACCAAACCTTCTAACCGTGTACAGGCAAGATTATATGTCAGTCTAGTCTGTATTTGCTGTCAGTGTTTCCAGAACGAACGTGCACTGGTCTCTTGTCTGTCTGGGTGTCTTGGACAGAGAGCTGGCTGTTGTCACCAGTGGGATGCATACCTGTCTGGATGGGGTGGAGCTGGGCCTTGCAGAAGGAGCTGGAGAAGCTTAGCTGTGCAATGAGTTGGACCAGTCCTTCTACACGGAGTGGATCCGCGTGGGTGTGGAGCTCTGTGGTAGTGCTGTCGTGGGCGGGCTCCTCTTGTAAAAGCAAGGCAAGCTCAAACCAATTTAGGTGATGGCATCTCTTGTCTCATCTCTATCAGTAGAGATTGGTTTGTGGACAGTACCTTGTAGTAGGAGTAGTATGAAACATACACAAAGTTTGTTTATATATAAATATTTCTAGATGTGTACAAATATGTGTATTTCACAGCATGAAGTAGCAAAAGCTGAAGAAACATTTGTCTTGCTTTGTATTTGAAGGAGTTTCTTCTCCCAGCAGCTGCACAGGAGTTCAGCTGGCTGGTAGGGACCTTGCAGCAGCATCAGAACCTCATCTGACAGGAGCTACACCAACAACTGTGCCTTGCTGTCCTGGGGGTGATGGTGAATAAAGATGTTTTTAAGTGGATCAGCTTGCATATTGAAGCCTGCTGTTTGTTGTAGCGTAGTCTCTGGTTTGTGATGTGTTACCAGTGACTGGACTACTGATCCTTGAGTTGCATCCTTCATGTGAACAGGGGATGGACAGCAGACATTGGGCCACCTTTAAACAGTTTTGTTGAAGGCGGCAAACACAAGGGTGAGGCAACTTAGTTTATCTAAGGAGGAAAAGTTCTTGTACTGAGTGGCATTTGGTACAAAATGTGAAGGGTCGTTTTGGGCACAAATCTCACTAATCCTACTCTTTTCTTTGTTGTTCAGCTGCTCTTCAGGCCCTAAAGCGTAAGAAGAGGTACGAGAAGCAGCTCGCACAGATAGATGGCACCTTATCAACGATTGAATTTCAGAGGGAAGCCCTTGAGAATGCCAACACTAACACTGAAGTGCTTAAGAATATGGGTTTTGCTGCCAAAGCTATGAAAGCTGCTCATGACAACATGTAAGTTATTCCCTTCTGCATCTTTCCATAGGACCTTTAGTTGTCATTTATTTGATCTGCTAAATGCTGGGTGTTGAATAACCAAAGGTAGAGCTAGAGCAGCAAAATCTTATTTTAAAAGCCTATACCTTAAATTAAAATACTAGATATTCTTTCATATTGAACAAAATGTGCAGGTATTGGTGCTTTCTCAGTCTGCCACCATTTTTTATGGCACAAAGCAGCTGCCTTTGTCCAGAAGAAAGCTAGCACCAGTGTAGTTTAAAGCTAATGGGAGGGTACATCAGTTACAGATCCTCCTAGTAGCAGCGGGAATTTTAAGCCTCAAGGAAAGACTTAAACTTCTTTCTGTGCAGTGGAGTTTGTGTGTGCAGCAATAATTGAAGGTAAACTGCATTATGGGAATGTTGTACTTGCTCCAAAGCAAATATTGTAGATGTAATGTAATAATGCTGGATCAGGGAACAGAGCAAATTATTATTAATACCAGTAGTGCAGAACAAAACCTCTTCATGTGAAGTCTCTGTGTATAACTGCTGTGAGCTAAGCTTTTAGGGGAAAGCAAAAAATACATGCATAATTTTGTTGAGATAGGGGAATAAAATTCAGACTTGCATGCAAAGTATATTTTGAGAAAGGACCTTGTAGAATGTCACCATGGTGTGGCATTTCTACAAAAACCCAAGAATTATGGTCTTAAACACTGACTGGGAAAGTGCCTGATGATATTGAACTCTTTCCTTTCTTTTCCAGGGATATTGATAAAGTAGATGAATTAATGCAGGACATTGCAGAACAGCAAGAGCTGGCAGATGAGATTTCAACAGCCATCTCAAAGCCAGTAGGATTTGGGGAAGAATTTGATGAGGTATGCTTTAAATTTGCCTGTCTTTACATACTAAAACCATAGAATCATTGAGGTTGGAAAAGACCCTTAAGTTCATAGAGTACAACTGTTACCTAATACTACCAAGTCCACAACCAAACCATGTCCCCAAGTACCACATCCACACATCTTTTAAATACCTTCAGGGGTACTGACTCATGTAACATCTTTCTTTTAAGATCTGCCTATTGCATGTGTCTAGTGTAGTAAAAGAATATAAAATATCTCTTACTAGTGCACACAGCAGCCATGACCCTGACTTTGTGCTGAGAATGGTCTGGATGGCCTGATCTGAGAATATTTGGGCTTGGATTTCTTCTTCTCCTCACTGCTTTCCCTGCCCTCCTCACTCTCCAAGAGATCACTTACAGGAATTCAGATGAAGATTCAGACTCCTCATTTCCTCAGTTTGCTCTGTGTTTAAGCTACTTTCTTTAATAATATAACCAGCTAAATCTACCTGCTAATAGATATCACTTAAAGTTTCTTGTTTTGTTTTTGTTTTTTTTTTTTTCCTTTAAAAAACTAGGATGAACTCATGGCAGAACTAGAGGAACTAGAACAAGAAGAACTAGACAAAAACTTGCTGGAAATAAGTGGTCCCGAGACAGTACCACTACCAAATGTGCCCTCAATATCAATACCGTCAAAGCCAGGTACGTATGGATCTTCACAGAATGTTGGGGATTGGAAGGGAC
>NW_010333752.1:0-22717 GCF_000700745.2 Antrostomus carolinensis
TATATATATATATATATATTCTTTTAGGAAGATGGACCTATTTTAGATAAAATTCAGAACAGGTTTGTTTTGGTTTTTTTCTTCTTCTTTCTTTCATATCCTCTCCTTAACTCTTAAGACTTAAAGGAGTCCAGCAGCTCAGCCCCAAGGATGGAGTAGTGCCAAGCAGTGCTGCTCAGCCATCCATGACTTGGTCAGCCCTTCAATTCCTTCTACAGGAGGGAAGGACACAAGTCACCCAGAGAAAAGGTGCGGTCCCATTCTGTCCCTTGGGTTCCATTAATCACCATGTTTGAATAGAAAAGTAAAACTCCACCTCCATCCTGTCTCGACCATTTTGTTCAGAGATCCAACCACAAGAGCACAGAAGCCACATCCTTCTGCAAACCTGGTGCTGCTGTGAAAAAAAAAAAAAATAATAATGAAAATATCCCTAACACTAGAAAACTCAACTTCCCTGTATTCATATGAATGTGTCATTAAGCTGTGCACAGAGCTCTGGATTCTGAGCACCTGAATATCTCCCTGTACTCCAAGAACATGTCTTTTCCTCTTGCTCCTCAACCGTGGAAAATGGACAATGGTTAGACCACTGACATATTGAGGCTATTGCCTATTAAGCTCATTAGTACCCCTTCCTCCTCCTTCTTTACCTCCTTCCTCCTGTCTTACACCTATGTTGCAAACTTTCTTGGCAAAATAATCATCTTTTGTCCTGTTTTGAGCATAACCAAGCCAATACGTCATCTACTCCATGACTAGATCTCCAAGGCATTAGGATAATCTGATTGTTAATAGCTACACTCTACATTATCAGCCTCTTGAGACAGAAAATCTTGCTGTTCCTCATATACTATCCATCTCAAGTGCAATGAGTGGCTGGAGCTATCAGGCATCACTATGACATCAATTTAAAACAATATTATTTGTAGTTTGAAAGATGTAAAAAGTCCAAAAATACCAGAAGAGAGATGTCTGCTTCACACTTTACAGGATAAAACAAGTGAGCCCTTTATTTATTTTGCCTGAAGTCACTTTATATGACATAAAAAGTGTTAGTGCACTGCACAGGAGTTGTTTTAGGTTGGTAGCAACAAGGAGGATGAATGTGGCCCTTTTGCTTTTATAAACAAACAGCAAGTGATGTTAGTCTGGAATTTAAATATCCCTTATCATCAGGAATACAACAGTACAATGTATGCTGGTCTCTGCAAAGTGATGCTACAGGCTCTGTGTTCCTTCTCTTTATGGATGCTTTGTTCACATAGCTTAATGACAGATATGGCACTTAGAGTAAAACTGCCTCTACTTTTATTACTTTTCTTGCTTTGTCTTTCAGCAAAGACAACAGTGACCTTGTATAATCATCTAGCAACTGCTTTTCAGTTTATCTGACAATTAAAACAAAGCCTCCTGAAGAGAAGCCATACAGGAAATGCTAGAAGTCAATCATATCCAATAAAATTACTAAAACTGTAGCTCATTCTAACCCAATATTATTCTACTGTGTCTATCCATTACTGATAGTTTACACTCTGCCTACGACTTCAGTTAATGAAGGAACATTTCTTATCCATCCTTTCTCGCTAAGGATTTCTGCTGCAGTAGTGCTGAGGAACATTGTGTGTGTTGGTTACCTCACACAAGTTGACCCAGCCAGATTTCTGGGATTGTTTGATATGACAATTATGCTTTCAAAGACTTCTTGCAAAGGTAACGTCAAAGAAAAGACAAGGCTAGGAGATGGAGAGCAGATCCTCCCTACTGCTCCTTCTGTTGTGGCAGCAGCAAATCAATCCCTGGTCCAATAGACCTTCACAGTTCCCAGGCAAAGGATGGGTTGGTTGGTCATGACAAACTCTGCTGGGAGGGATGGTTACCCCAAAGATAAGATACTGGTTGACAATCAGCTGAGAGGTCTTCCAGGTAAGGAGCAGAAAAGCATTGGTGTGGTACAAAGATTTTGATTAGTTTTGAGAAACAGAAGTGAAATGGCAGCAGCAGCTGTGGCCCAGGAAGTGTAGATCAGACAGCAGGACAGAGCAATGCAGACAGATAGGCTGTTCTAAGGAGTTAGGACTCAGTCCCCAAAACACACACACAAATAGCTAGTTCCTGCCATACAGGAAGGAATTTATGGACCATTAGGACCTTGATTTTAGCTGTAAAGCCAAATCCATTCACCTGAGAATTTAGGGTGGAAAACTGGGTACACGTCATCATCACTGCAAAATAAACACAACAAGGGTGCCCCCAGAAAGCTGTTGCATTATCACAAGTGTCAAGTTTTGACATTATTTGCTGCATTCTGATGAGCCAGAAAGAAGTTTCAACTGTTCGGCAAAATCATTCCCTCACTGATTTCTTTCTTCTTTCTTTCTTTCTTCTTCGCTCTCTAACCAACAGTCCCTGCAGAACAATGTCCACAGAGCAAGCACTTGTGGAAAAATGCATGTGTAAGTGGTCTTCACAGTGGTATTTATGCACATACTGGCTACACACACCCAGCTCCAGTGCAAAGTCCTACACTTGAATTTAGAAAGGGTTGTCCTCATCTATAGGCTATTTAGTAACCACACTGGGCAATTTCTTTGGCAGTATAACACCTAATAGTGGGAGGACAAAAAGTAAAACAGCAGTATCTTCCTTCAAATAACCATTTCTGGTGCCTGAAAAGACCCCAATCTCTACCAAAAAAACAAACAAAAAAAAGGAGTTGGAGCAGCCCCCTCTGCCAACACACCCAGATGAGGACTCCAGGCTTTAAAAGGGAATGCACATTTAATTAGAGATCATGTTGGTGTCAAAACACAGGCAGTAGAAAAAAATCACTTAAATGATTATCAGGAGAGATCAATGCACTTTTTATTATTCTTATACTCTGTAGAAATACCAGCTGCCCCAAACAGATTACACAAAACATATGCAACATATACATGGGGGAAGGGAGCATCGTGAATTTAAATATATCTTCTATATCAGCACAAAAAGGGAGAGTAGTTCAGTAACTACCACAGACTTTTAAACTGCTGAGCAAGAATGCCATCTACAGGCTTATATTACAATTCTGCTCAGATAAATACATACCAGGAGTAGAAACAAACAGAGTACTCAGCATAGGATATGTTAATATGACTTTCATATGCTAATGGAAAGTTCATTAAAAATAAACAAATACAAAAGTAAAATACTTGGAACTCCTTTCAAAAAAAAAAATAAAAATCAAAGACTACAGACCCTAAAATACTAAATCTTTCATAGAACAACCTAGAGAGGATCATTATCATTACAGCACTGTGTTCTGCATACATATTTTATGAAGAAACTTTTTGCTCAGACTTTAGAGGTTAGTGGTGCATCACATTTTGTCTGCTGCTTGGTTTCACCAACTGCAATGCCCTGAGGCCTTTATTAAAATCAGAAGAGAGAAAAATGCTCTTACTATTAACCTCAGCTTGTAGCACATACAGTCTTTCCTAAAGAGGAGCTGTCATGCTTTTCAGTTCTACTCATCAGGCCCTACTGAATTGTTTTGATACTAACACCATAACAGTTAAGAGTGAAATAATTCTACCTTTACGTTACTTTTATGCAGAGCTTCCACATTCATAGCTCTAGACCTGGTGACATTTTAAATCCTCATGTGTCTACAGTCAGGAAAAACAGATTGAGAAAAAATATTGAGTTATGCTAGAAATTTTAAATACGTCACAAACAGACAAAAAAGATATAATAAAGAAAGTGAGATACTAAAACATCTGAAAGCAGCATGAAATTATCAAGTTTTCAAATAGAAAAATTCTAAAACAAATCCTCATCCAATAATTTCTGGTAGATAAGGCTGATGTTGGCCCACATGGGCAGTGCTTCAGACTTTAATAGATTTTCATTTAATTCAATGCAAACAGATAAAAATAATCCCAGAAAAATGGAAGCAATAATCCATGTGGAGACTACTGTATATACGTAGCTTCCATCATACATAAAAGTGCTAACATCTTCCTTACTAAGTCTGAATGAGAATAAAATTCCAGATTAGTTCTCCAACAAAGCTCATGTATTGATTAGGAGAAAGGTGACGTAAGAAATCAGCCACACAATATACTTTACTAAAGCCTCAGTCTGCTGTAGTGCCCTGCCTTTGAAGAGTGGAGACCTGTTCACATGACCTCATTGAGATGCACAAGAAACAAACATGGCATATTTTATAACATAAAGCTTTACCAACTTGCCCAATCTCCACTTGTTCACCTCAAAATGGGAGGGAACCAAAAATATTATTCATATTACAGCTACACAGATCATACCTTACCACCATCTCTCTCACCTTTTTCCAAGCAACATTAAAAACATAAAACACAAAGCCCAAACCTCATATAGAAGAAAAAACTTTCATCAACAGCTCTTCTACCAGATCCGTAGGTGAACAGATGATGGAAAGGATGAGCTGGGACCTAGCGCAAGGGCAAACACCGTGTGATTTGTACCTTGAAATGATCAACCCTCATGGAAATCTAAGTGAAGATCACCTGCTTTCTTCCTCAGGCGAGTTGATTTGATTTGTTTTTTGTTGGAAAGAAAAATATGAAAAGATCATGTTGACTGTCATGTTTACAACCTGCCAAAACTCACTCTACTGGAGAAATTTCAAAGCTAGACTTTTCAAACTACACGCTATTATGTCTGCTGGATCCACATAAAGTCACATCTAGATAGAGTCCAGAAGTGCTAGGACAGAGTAAGAGGGGAAATTAGAGTCCTGTCAGTAGCCTGAACAAAAGCAGATAAATCAAATGCCTCAGAAATTGCAGAGTTTAAGGGTTGTCGCAAACAGCATCTTTTAGAAAGCTCAAAGAAGTGTGGCATAAAATTATCTGAATTTATTTGCCCAATTCTTCACTATTATACACTCACTTCCCTGACACTCCTACACCTGTAACCTCATACAGTTTGTCCTGTAGACAATATATCAATTTAAGCTGCTATTTGATTTAAAATACTGGTTTTCTCCCTTTCTCTTCTTTCCCCCATCTTCTTTCTTCCTGTCTCAAATTAATCCAAACCAAATAGCTTCAAACTTCCATTTTATTATTCAGTTTGTATGGCTGTCAAACAAATGAATTCCCTTTGATTTGTTTGGGTTTTTTGAGTGTGTGGATATATTAATTCTTTGAATTGCAGGCACTGTGGATTGTTTAATTTTGTAAATAACGTTCTGTGATTACTCGGTGTTGTTATCTCGCAAATAAAACTAAATGGCAAATTTATTATTGGAGAAAGAAATTTACATACTTTCACCCATGGGAACTGGACTTTAAGATGGCAGAAATATTTTATTATAGGAGCACAAGTTCTCTATTACTTTTACATATATAATATTTTTTATAGAATGTGGTGTGATGTATAACATGTCCTACAAAAGTGGCACGTCCTAGATTCAAGTTGGCTTCATAAGACTCAGCTAGGAACGATATCAAGTAAAAGATGTTTCTTTTTCTGCTTATCCTAGAAAGTTTGTCTTCTGGATGAATGTTTAGCACATACAATTTGGGTGTTTTGTCCTCTCGCATCTTGACTGCCATCTCTGCAAGCTGTCTATTATGAGAACATCCAGTCAAGGATGAAAAAAGAATCCAGATTAGATAGTGCTGCATAAAAAAAAAAAACCACTCATACACCTGAGCCATCCTTCTGAACTGATTATCAAAGCAGCAAATTATGAAGAGATTTCTCAACCAGCATAAAAAAAAACCCTCTCTGGCTAACAGGCATGGAAAAGGAAGATGGCATCTCTTCACACTGCCCTCAGCCCCACCATCACCCAAACCTTCCAGCTCTTCTGCCATCAAGCCAAAAGGTTTAGAGAACCCTGGTCACCATCCATATCCAGATTTCTTTTTCCCCCTGAGGGAATTTAGTCAAAGTGTTTTCTCCAGAAAGAGTATTAGACTGTAAGGCTGTTGATAGAAGGTCACTGATGGTTGATCGGCATTTTTTCAGCAAAACAAAAGTTGATAATCCCACTATCTATTTCAGGAATAAAGTTATTGCACACAATACATTGAGGCCAAAGAGAAGTTCACTCCAGAACATGGAAATCTGCATTTTCCCCAGAAAGATGCATCAGGAGCTTGCAGAACTGAACAAGATCCTGCCATGGGATGCCCTAAGTTGGCCCTGAATTGGTTGGAAGTATCTACAAGGATTCCCAGGCTGGTCTTGGCTTGCAATAACCTATATCATACCACCAGTTTTCACATTTTCAAGGCAGAGAAGATGCCAGTGCAATGGGTAGATCTCAAGGTATGCAGCATATAACTTCTGTTTACTATTGGGACACAAATAATATTGTGGTAGTTCCTGGGCTTTGCCCAGAAACCGGTTTTTTCCCCAACTCTTCCCCCACAACACATATTGTCAGTTTTGGGGCTTCTACTATCACATTTATCTCAGGTCAAGAGAAAACTAGTGCTAATCGATGTAAGGTAAGTACAGCAGCAGGAAACTCACTGCAGTTGTAACAGATATCTCTTAACAGGACTGTGATGATTAGGAGTTGATGTGATCCCTTTGCTCCTCACACATTTCCAGCCATCATGGGCTAATCATCAGTTCAAACTCTCTCACCCATAACCATGAGGAAGACTCTATTCCAGCAGAAGTGCCCAAGCATTACCCATTTTACAGGCTTCACAGTGCTCCCTAAGGGTGTCTGAATAATTTGTTTTGAATAATCTGCAGGAATAAATTTACCATTTTTTAATGTATAATTAAGCAAGGAATCATCCCCTACTCTTCTGAACTTATTCTACTGACAAGTTTTTTCTGGGTGGTAAATGCAAGTTCTTACAGTTGCCAGCACCATGCCTGCTTAAAAAGTTAATCCATTCTTCTTTGAAGGTTAAGAAAATGCTAAAGAAAACAAGATAAAAGCGCTTAGGTAAAGTGGGAGGTTCCAAATCACTGGAGCTCTGCTTATTACAGAGCTCTGCTGCTTCTGCAGCAGCAAAACACTGTACATGAATTTACCTTGGAGACATTGTCCTGACCTCCATCCACCTTCTCTAATGAAGAGGGTTCTTTTCCAAGTGGGAGATGTTCACCATGCTACTGTTTCACATTAACTCTTTGTGAAAGCAATTTTTCCACCCTCTCTTAGAATAAGGCATTGCCACAGCACTAGGGCAGGGAGAGAAAACCTTGGGGTGAGGAAGAGCCAGGAACACTCATGTGGGTAGAGGTGTCAATGCAAAGTTGACCAATCAGTTTAATATGACATAAAGCAAAGATCTAGGAGTGGTAGATCCATTATTTATGACCCTCATCCTACCTATACCAACTGTTCTACTAGCCCTTGACCCTTTCCTTCCTCATGGTAAGAACGTGCACCGCTTTCCTGAAGTCAACCAGCAGATGTTAATAACTCTAAGACTCCACTGGCAATACAGTACTCTAGCTCATTGGACAGTATCAGAAAGACACTCCTCTTCTCAAGAACTCTGCAATTAAGGTACAAAAGCAAGTGAGACACTGTAGACATGAATTCAAAAAGTTCTGCCATCAAATCCATTTTCTGCTATTGGGGGACAACACAGATTCTATTTACGTTTCTAAGTTTACGTATCATTTATCTTCAGCTGCCCCTTTGGTTACTGAAGACTAGGTTGGTAGTTTCGTATGTCCTGATATGTCCAGATATAGAATAAGAATCTAAGGAAAGAAGTTTAAGATCCGCTTAGCAACAATAATTTGTAAGAATTATAGACTTCAAAAACAGGTTGTAGTAGAAGAGGTGAAATAAAGGGTCAGTCCTGTGGGGAGTTAGTCTGAATTCTAACCAAACTAGTCTCTCTCTGCAGAACTCAATTCAATCCATTATCCTTCTTTTTTGAAAAGTCTTATTTTTTGGAACATCCCCCCCAAGTTAGAGCTTAATTAGCAAGATGCTCCCAGCTGCAGACTGATGATAACTCTGTCCTTTGTTGCAAAATATACAAATTCTGAGCATGCCAAGAAGCATATAGAAATGAGGGTGTACTTGTTTCCCTTGGATATCAACTATGCAGCAACCAGAGCTTTACTTCACACTGATACAAGCATCTGAAGACACGTACTTCTCTATACAGAACGGTTGTACCATGTCAGACAGGAAGGAAAGGGCTATGTCGAAGAAATTCAAGCTTCAAGCTCCCTAAGCAGGTCCCATATCTTGGGAGAGGAAAATGTTTATTCCATTTTAAGAGAATAGATCAGAATACTCATCATGCATGTGTTAGAAGCCACACCAAGAAAATACTTTAGATGGAATTTCTCCTGGCTCTTTATAACTCAGTAGTGCCTCCTACAGGAATCACTATATCAAAATACATACGCTGCCCATATGCATTTCTAAACACAAAATGCAAAGAGAATAATTTAATTACCCAATTGTTTTATTAGACCACAGTAAAGCCAAACAGAGTACATGACTTAAAGAGCCTTTTCCTGGTACGACTCAAGATTTATTTACTAACTTTCTTTTTTAATTTATTTTATTTATTTTTTTTTTTAAGAGTAACATATCAAACATAGTCATGACCTCAGCTTGCCAAAGCATTTTGGTATCAAGAGCTACTCTAGAAAAACAAAGAAAGAATTACTGCTTCTTAGGGAGCATGATCCTGCAACTCATTCACCAGCAAAACGGCTGAACTATATTCAATTTAGAAATTGATTTTCCAGTCTTTCTCCCTGTATACATTTACACAGAGAAAGCCAGAGACTACACAGTGCTTATATGTATAAACTTTAAGTCTTTCTATGTACAAAATATAGACTAAATATGTATATGGGATTGCATATTCTCTCTTTCAAAGGCTGAATGAAAAGATAATCAACTATAAATCCATTTACTTCTGTTCAAAGTTGCAGTTTACATTTCTAAAACTTGGTAATCCAGGTTTACAGCTCTTAAATGTCAGTAGACCTAAGAGCAAGCTTACCTTGTGTCTGCCGGCAGCTGCCGCTGTTTGTAACAGCCATTAACTCCCCATAAACAGAGAAGTAGAGTTACTTTCTGATGTGGGTTTGAACCTACCAGGAGGATAGATGGAGGTAGATGCAGATCTCCAAGGATGAATCAACTCACTGTTCCTGCTACTTATAATTGCAAGGGACTACCAGAACTGTGTTAATTGTAGTTCTTCTCCCAGCTATTACAGCTTCCTTTTAATTGCCATTCTTGAGATTTAGGAAAAAAAAAAATCAACCTTCTCCTGCTAATCAAATTTTCTATGCAAAACTACTCCGAGTTATTTATTCTGAACTACCCTGGAAAGCTATGTGAAGGGACAATTCTATTATTTATTTTTATACTTTTTCTTTCATAAGTTCTATTTTATTTCTTTGCATTCATCTATCAGCCAAGCTAGTAAAAAAAAATGTTGCTTGTTGCTTTTCATATTACTGAAATATACTGAAATTATATGAACTAATAATAACTATTTTATTTCCTGAGTATCAGAATTGGACATGCCTCAGAATAAAGAGCCAAAATTCAATCCCTTCGTAGCCAACCAGAACAGTGGAACTGAGCCCTAAGTTAATAACACCGAGGACTTGGCTGAGATGAATTACCTTTTCTTATGCAGCTGAGATGCTCAAATCTGCCAAAGCGCTCTGGGTGCCCAGATCCCATTCATCTCAGCACACAATGGTTTCCAAATCCTAGTTTGGACTGAACTGTAAGGCAGCTCTGAAAATCTCTTAAATTGTATTTGAAGAGCCATTTCTTCTGTTTCTTAGAAAAACATGGATGGCACAAAACAGAAGTCCATTTGGCCAGCCACCTCACTCCAACCAAAGAATGGTGCAGGGAGGGAGATCTTTGCTGATACCCAAGCCCCACCTTTTTCTACCCTTTCACAACACTCATTTTTCCTGGGGAAAAGGAGCCATCATCCCCAGCTGCTGTTAAAAAGTAATCATGGAATGGTTTGGGTTGGAAGGGACCTTCAAGCTCATCCAGTTCCAACCCCCCTGCCAGCAGCAGGGACACCTTCTACTAGACCAGGTTGCTCAAAGCCTCATCCAACCTGACCTTCAACACTTCCAGGGAAGAGCAGCCACAGCTTCTCTGGCCAACCTGGGCCAGTGTCTCGCCATCCTCTGTGTGAAAAATTTCCTCCTAATATCTCACCTAAATCTCCCTTCTCTGAGTTTAAAACCATTTTCCCTTGTCCTGTCACTATCTGCCCACATTGAAGGTGTCTCTACCTCCCATTTATAAGCGGGACAACCTTTGTGCTTGATAGGGTTATTTAGGAAAGACCCATATCTACGTCTAAAATACAGAAAATAATGAAATGTCTAACTTCATCCTTGGACAAAATGTCCACTTGAATGTGTGATTATGGAAAAGGTTTCAGTTTACCTGAGCTGTCCTTCAGGAACCAGCTGTGGATGGAGATTCACTCTGATAATTTTGGGTGGGATGGAACAGAAAGCGAACAGAGACCAATACAACCTCTCACCTATCTACAGCCTTCACCCACCTGCTCATTCAGAAGTGTTCTTGAGGAAAATTAATTGACATAACAATTAACCAGACCCAAGAGTACTTATTCTTGTAGTGGAAGTGTATATTTAGTATCCGCTATTAATGAGCTCTTGGAAAATTTCCCATAAGATTTCTTCAGGCAGGGATACAAGATCTGTTGTATCCATAAAACACAATAGCTTGCAGCTGTGCAACACACTTAGAAGCACATTAATGACATTCTATTATTAAGCAAGTTCAAAGAAAGACCAAACCATTACAAAACCCACCCTGGACCCAACTGGGTTTTCAGTCTTCTAACAGAAACCCAGCTATCTGCTGGCTGTCAGCATTGTTTGGGACCTCTCTGAATTCCCCTGTCCTTTCCCACAGCCACAAAATGGCCTGATTAGGCTTCTCCCCCGACATCTCTCCACTAATCCCTCCTTAACAGAGGCAATCAATAGAAATCATCTACAAGATGCCAAAGAGAGCCAAAGCCAGTACTGAATTACATACCACAAGCCGAGGTGGAAGGCACAGCACTTTGGCAGAGGCATTTAAGGGAGCTCCAAACTCTCAGGCACAGCTAGAAGCCCCCAGCACACACAGTGGAGATGTTGGCAGCCATGCACCTCAGATAGATGATGCCTCTTCATTTTCCCTTCCCAAATTAGAGATTAGGCACTCTGCTAAAAGTTGCCTAGAGGTCACTGTTTAAATGTAATTGCTGTCTTCTTTATGCAAAAAAATATTCCTAGAATCTATGAAATCCCATGGCAAACTGCAGGGACTATGTTCTCCCCACAGTTTACCTTAGTAATCTTAAAATAAAAGTAAAATACTCATTTCTACAATATAGATCACACATCACACAAAGCTTGAACTGTTGTTCAAAACACAGGAGCATTATTTGTATAATCCATCAGAAACATTTTTATTGGAGGTAGCCCATCGTTAAGGTACCACTACCTCTCCAGTTTCACAACTAAATCCCAGAGCATCCAAAATCTTGCTCAGTGTAGAGTCCATGCCCTGCAGCATTCCCCTGAAAATAGTCATGAAGAAGGGGTTGGAGCTGCTGGACAACACAAGAGGTAGCCAAAAGGTAGAAGAGAAGCCACCACTGGGGATGCAATGAGTTGGACAGATGACCTTAGGGAAAAAGTGGGATACAAGGGGCAACAAGCAGGGTCAATAAACACAAAGGGAAGGAAAGAATAAAAGAAAGTGCTGGGTTGGCAGGAGCGGACTATCAGGGGTCACAAATGGAAATAATTACTGAATAAAAAAAGATGTTTCTTCTCTACAGGGAAGTGAGTGAGAATTGTCTAGATGAGATAAAGACAGTGGGATAATGAGCTCAGGTAACACCCAGCACATACAAACTACATTTGGAGACTGTCCCTGAGAAAGCCTGAAGACACTACCAGGACCAACAGCTCTTTCTGGAGTCCCCCATCATTCACAGTCAGTAGAAATTCTGGGGCACATCCCATGGGAATGACTGCATATCACTGAAGGGTTGCATCGGTTCAAACAGGCACACTAAGCCTCAAGAAGTTTTGACTCAAGCACATGCAGCCTTATTTTTACTGGATTTATCTGAATAAGAAAGGAAATCACGTCAGGTAATCAAGCAGGCTAATCCCCTGGAAACAACTAACCATAAAACTCTACGTGGGAAGTGGGACATCCCATCAGCTTCACTGGTGTCCACAATAAAGAAAAAAAAATCTATTTTCCTTACAGTCAAAGAAGAAATTCAACGGCAGATGGTCAACCTAAGTGCTATGGTTTGTCTCCATAGATAATGAAAAATATATAAACCTTCTGTTGCACAGTAGAAGAGAGAAGCTTAAACACCTGTTTCAAATTATTATGATACAATAAAAATTCTTGGAAATTGGAAAGCCCTGTGCTTTAAGAAAGTGAGAAGTGCCATTGCCAGTTAAACTAAATTGAGTAGGCTTGGGTCCAGCAAGCGGTGAAAGAGAATTATCTGTGTAGCCATGGGCACACAGCTGATAAGAAAACTGAGTGGGCATAAAGTTAAAACCTAACACTGCAGAAATTCTGTCATTTTTATGAAGGAAAAACATAAATTAGCTATGCAAATTGCACATCTTAATGTACTTCCAATATTTTCCTTTCAGACTTGTCATCTCTGAATCACTTTGGAGCAAAATGGATCATTTGAAGTGTCCAAATTAAGAGAAACATTAGGTAAGTCTGGCTAAAATTGTTCATCCAATATCTAGCACAGACTACATTTTATTTTATTCTAAGAGATGTGAGTTGTTGCCATTTCATCACCTCTTCCAAACCCTTTCCAAAGACGGATCCAAGTTCACATCAGTATCAAATAAAGTTGTCAGTGCCTTTTGCTGATCCCTTCCAAGAAGGATCTGCCTCTTCAAAGCTCTCATGACAAAATATGGGCAAAGTACCATCAGGCTGCATGTCCAATGGTTCACCCAAGAAGATACGCCAACAGCAAGAGGTTATGACAAGTAGATGTTGTCCCAGTGCCCCTACAAACAATAGGACAACCAGTGGAAGTGCACTCTTCGATCTCACCACATAAGTATACATCAGTCATTCAAGACTACTTTCTGCTTCTACACCATGAAATGAGTAGTACTGGCACACTTATCAAACAAATTGAAAAGCAGAATGTCTTTTAAGTCAGCCTGTGATTTCATAAGTTGGACAGATAGAAGCAGCTCTGCTGAAGAGTCATTCAGTTGATGCCGCCTTTTGCACTCACAACAGCTACACAGATGGCATAATTAGACATGAAAGAACACAAAAGAAATAGGGACCATTTTATTAAGCAAATACATTAAATTTATTATTTGTGTTCCTAGATACTTCAGGTTTTTTTAGGCAGGCATCATTATGTCACCTCACTCTCTTCAACTCCCTGAAAGGAGGGTGGAGAGAGGTAGGGGTGGGTCTGTTCAACCAAGGACCAAGGGACAGGACAAGAGGAAATGGGCTCCAGTTGTGCCCAGGGCAGTTGAGATGGGATGTGAGGAAGAATTTCTTTGCTGAAAGGGTTCTGAGGCATTGGAAGGGGTTGCCCAGGGCAGTGGTGGAGTCCCCATCCCTGGAGGGATTGAAGAGTCGTATAGACACAGTGCTGAGGGACATGGGTTAGTCGGGGACTGGTCAGTGTTGGGTTCATGGCAAGACTCAATGAGCTTAAAGGGCTTTTCCATTCAAGGTAATTCTGTGTGATTCTGTGTTTTTTGGTGACCACCATTCCCAGACTCATAAGGTACTATGAACAACCACTCAAAATCTTGAGTTGTTCTCATCCAGACTAACCATAATTTTCATCTCTAGGAGAGATTTTTTTTATTACAATATATATATTGCATGCTTGATTGGGTTTGTTTTAATATTTCCAGTACTACACAAGCCAACTGTCACTGTCCACGTCCAGCTCCAGGTACAGCAATCCAATAGCTCTTAATTTTCAATTATAGTTTGAAATATTGAAAGAAGAAGCCAAAGCAAAGAGCAGGCAGGTATGGGGTTTTTCACTTTTTCCTCCCCTACATTACAGAAGGATTTGGGTAGAGCTCTTAACACTGTACAGAGAGGAGAACTCCTCCTCCTCAAGCTCCTCCACCTACATCAACAGAGCTCCATCAACCTTGTTACACTTTAACTTGAGCCAAGATAAGTAGTAGTTGGTTATTCAGAAATGCTTTGCAGTGTCTGCTTGGCAAAAAAAAAAAATAAAAATAAAAAATAAAGATTTGGAGAGACCCAAATGTCATATTGGCTGGTACATCTTATTATTTTACTTGAACTAAAAATAAGAGACTTACAATTGGCTTACTCTTCTCCGGTTGAACAAAATTCAACAAGTATTATTCTAAATACAATTAGAAGCACTGCACATTTGTCAGATTTGTCTTTCAAAGCCAGACACTGGGATTACAAAACTGACACCCACCTCTTCCCTGTTTAAGATTATGTGCAGGCTCAACATTTTTTTAAATTTTTTTTCTTTTTAAGTACAAGGTAAAAGTGTGCTTTTCAGTTGTAGAGAATCTTTAATTAGAGTTTAAAACCTATTTAAACATAATTTTATCTGTTCTGGGTATAAAAATTATTTTGGAAGATAATCCTGTTCATTCTTTCCAGAATGTTAATGAAAATTATAGATTATTTTTATAAGTTAAATTTACTTTATATGCCTTTACTTTACATGTTAAGACATCTGGTCAAATTTTTAGCTCACCACACTCCTGAATAACTCCACGTAAAGGCTGAACACAACTGTCAACAGTAGCTATGCAGAAGGAGAGATCAAAGCAGGCACCTGTAGGTTGAGCTTGCCTGGCACATATCTTCTGTAAAGTCAGTCACAAAAAAAAACTTGGCAGGTCAGTTCCAAAGCCAAAAAATACTTAAGATTTACACTTTTTTTTTTATGAGACTCCATGACTCCATCTATTTGCCTTTAAGCCAAAGGCAGTAAAAGATCAGCCCATTCACCAAACTGGATGGAGCTAAAAAATGGAAGGATTCAGCATCTGCTCTCCTGCACAAGCACGTAGCACTCAGTCTGCTTCAGATCTGACTTCTATTATATAAAATTACTTCCTTTTTTACATTACATTACTTTTATTACATAAAAGTGGCATTGCAGAGAGTGCAGCATTAATCCAAGTTTAATTCAGACTTAGAACTGAAACCTCACAACTTCCTTCCCTCTAGACTCATTGCTACTTGTTTTTTATAGAAATAAAAGCCAAAATGATAAATCTGATATTGCTTAACGTATCGATTAGGACCATAGATCATAATTGAACAACATATGACATTACATTGCCAATCCTCCCAGTGTAAGCAGGACAAAAATATCTTCTGATATTTTTGAAGAAAGCTGGAGAAGGACTTTTCATAAGGGCAATTAATGACAAAACAAGGGGAAATGGGTTTAAACTGAAAGAGGGGAGGTTTAGATGAGATATTAGGAAGAAGTTTTTCACTGTGAGGGTGGTCAGACACTGGAACAGGTTGCCCAAGGAAGTTGTGGATGCTCCTCCCTGGAAGTGTTGAAGGCCAGGCTGGATGAGGCTTTGAGCAACCTGGTCTAGTGGAAGGTGTCCCTGCTGATGGCAGGGGGGCTGGAACTGGATGAGCTTTAAGGTCCCTTCCAATCCAAACCATTTTGTGATTCTAACAACACAAAACTGCAACGACTTAGCTAAATTCACCAGCCTACTTTTTCTACTCATTTAAACATCCCTTTCTACTTTATTAAAAAAAAAAAATTAATCTGAAGACCTACTTTTACAGCAGTAACATCAATATTTTATATTCTCCCTTTTGCTGTAAAATACCAGCCTGATTTATATGTTGTTTTTTTTAAAAAAGTACTGTACCCATCATATTATGTAATATAAAATACCACCTTTGTCTCCAAGGGAACATCACATTTTAATCCAAAGCTACAGAAATAGTCTGCAAATTAAATCTCCAACAAAACCCACAGTGGACAAAGCATTAAGATAAAGGAAACTCTTGTATTCCTTAAAAATGAGCTTGCTTTGCCACAGAGCATTCCCAGAAGGACTTTAGAAAATTATAATTTTATGTCTCTGACATATTTGGCACATCAGAGTGACAATGCATGTTTAGCAGTGTCCTAAATTGTCACAAATTATCTATTTTAAGTGGCTGAATAAAGAGCCATTAAAAATGTGGTTGCAGAGCAATGCTGATCATCAGTAGCTCTCAGCCCAGCGATCCATCTCTGCCAGCGGGAGTTTTTATTCTACCTTCTTTTCATTCCTTTATTACCCATTTGTAGACTGACCCACTTATTGGTAATAATGATGGGTCCCTAATTTTTATATATATATATATATATTTAGGAAGCAAAAGCTTAATAACATGGTCATGCAAGCAGTTTTGCATCTAAAAAAATGTTTCTTTGCATATCTCCTCTGCATTTTCATGGTTTCACAGGCAAGTTAAGTGGCAAGCACATCACCAGTTAGACAAAAGCCAACTGTACACACTAGAGACCTGTTGTACAGCCAAGGTTCCTTCATTTTTAAGGAAGCTGTGAAAGTCTATGCTTAATCATAGAATGGGTTGGAAGGGACCTTCAAGCTCATCCAGTTCCAACCCCCTGCCATCAGCAGGGACACCTTCCACTAGACCAGGATGCTCAAAGCCTCATCCAGCCTGACCTTAAACACACACTGAGGCCTTAATCATGCACTGAGTGAAGTTGACTACCACGGGTTTCTCCTGAGGAAACCTCTGCTAATATCACTGGAAAGTTCTGAGCACTGGCTTAAGCTTTTTTGCTGTGAGATGACGTACATCTCAGTCCCATCTCATTTTTCTATCTTGCTTCAACATATAAAACATACACAAAATACAGCAGTATAACATTAAAATATCCAAAATACTGTACAGAATGAATTGCCCTTGTAACAGCCCAAGTCATTGCATAGTAACCCTGACCAGCATTTTTTGAGTGCTTCCTTTTCCCTTTACTTTTTTTTAAGTTTTAAACCTGTAGTCTAAACTAACAATCAGCCAAAATTATTACCTTCCCTCCATTTTACCTAATCCACACAACACAAAATTAGGGCAGCGACACATTTTGTGTGTATTTAAGGCTCATGAAGGCATTTGAGTCCCTCCAAGGTCAAACACACATTTAAGTTGTTTCTGAAATAGAGTTAAACTTCCTGATTTTAAGTGAAAAACAGTAACAAGTAAGATGCTAGAGAGGTTGTTCGTGGTTTCTTGAATCACATCATGTGGGAGGGGAAAAAGAAAAAAAAAAGCCAAAAGAAACCCAAAAAAAACCCCACAAACCACCAAACCTGAGAGAACTGCCTCTTTTACCTGCATTGTCTTCTGACATTTTGGGCTGGGAACCATTAAATACATTCACGTTTTAGGGTAGACATTTGATTTTCTAGTCAAGAACTTTTCCATCACCAAAACAATCAGGTGGACCCCACCTCCTACAAACTGCCTAACTTCATCCCACTCAGTAGTACTTATGCTCTCCTAAATACTCTGGATTATATTTAAAAGACAGGTAGATGAGGTGCTCAGGGACATGATTTAGAGGTGGAATTGGTAATGTTTGGTTTATGGTTGGACTCAGTGACCTTAAAGGTCTTTTCTAACCACTACGATTCTCTGGTATCACACATATCCTCAGCTGAACTCACTTCACTGGTGTTTTGGAGATGAGGTTGCTGGCATTGCTAGCAGCCAAGTGTTTTGTTCCTCTGCTTTTCATATATCACCAGTTTTGGTATTTTCCACATCCCATATACCCTCAGTAGAGGTCTGATAGCAGCCTCTAAACATGTAAAAGGTTCCTGCAATAAAGGAGGAAGGACACTTTTCCTCATATCCACTGAGAATGGTACCAAACTAATGGGTTTAAACAGGAGCAGAGAAGATTTAACTAGGATATTGTGATTTTTTTTTTTTCTACTACTGAGGAGAGCTTATCAGTGGAACAGATTATTTAGGGATCTCCATCAGGAGAAGAACAGGTTAGACAAATATCTGTCAGGCAGGCAAAAAAAAAATCTCAGTTGTAGGAAAGAGCAAATAGGGGGACTTTTCTCTGGGGGCAAAAGCTCATTTCTAGATCTTTCCACGTGCTTAATTTAGTATCTGGCATATTGTCAGTATTTTAGTCAAAAATTGAAGAGGTCAAGTGACCTTCCCTGATGTAGACAAAGTCAATAGCAGAAATGGGATTATAAACTCAGGCATTTGAAACTCCAGTCTTCCTAGCCCTAGCTATTGTAGACCCATTGTATATATTTCTATATGTACATGTCACCTGGCCTATGAACAGGAGGCAATATCCAGGGCACAGAGCCACACTAACATGCTCCTGGACCATGGTTGGTTTGCATCCCATCCTCTTTTAAAGACAGCAAAGGTTTCACTTCAAACTATGCACATTTATCCCATAAAATAGTTCCCTGAGGTTAACCTATGTGTTGTCCTCCATCTCACCAGGGAAGATGGCAGCTGAAGGGGGTACCAATGCCTTGTGCTCTCCCTGGAGCAGGGCAGGGAGATGTCCTTTCAAATCCTCCTCAGCAGCATGAAGAAGCTTCCACTTAATTCTTAAGGAATAGAAGAATTTCCCTCCTGGCCTTGCCAGTGCTTTCTCCTTCGTCTAAAAGTGAATGCTACATGATATTTTATATATTATGTTTTTATACACATTTTATCTCTCCTCCTTTTTAAGCTTTATTTAATAGCAAACAGCTTGTCTCCTTAACAGTAAAGAGCAAAGTGACAGAAAACAAATTACTTTCTAAATTTAAAACTGTGTTATGTTGCCAAGGTAACTGAAGATCTACAATTACATAAAGCAAATAAAACCCATTTGTAAGAACAGAACCAAAACTAATTCTGGAAAGAGTTGGTCTTAGAATATAATCACACTAAAATAATAAACTAATAATTTCAAAACACATTTAAGCAAAGCAGGGCTATAAGCTAGTTGCATTTGGGAAAGTCAAACACTCCCAGGTTATACTTAGGAAATGGCTTTCAAGAGACAAGCAATGAAATCCGTGTTTGTCTCATTACAAAAGGTTTATACCTGCTCCCGACACAGACACAGCAGTCAAAAATCATTTTCTGACGCAAACAAATCCTGTCTTGGAGCCCAAATGCTACAAATGAATTGTTCAATGTCCAACACTCTAGAAGAACACAACAATGGTGAACCCTTCCAGGGGTCCTTTATAAAACTTTTCCTCTTCAGTTTAGCTCAAATGAAGAATCATGAAAGTTATCCTTTTTCTCTGAAAGCAGTTAAATTCATCCCTGAAAATAGATTCATTAAAGAGCAAACCCTAAACGAACAAACAGCCCCAGCCAGTCAGGCGGGCAGCTCTGCAGCAGCAAGAGATGGGTCTGGACACAGGACCCAGGTCTCTCATCAACCCTGCACCATGTGCCAGGGAAGCTGCTGTGGAAGGGGATACAGGATCACCCCAACTGACCCCATGGCCCTATTTTATTCCAAATGCTTTGTATAAAAAGTACAAGCCATGCCTTAGGCAATGACACATTGATACATCATCCAGCAGCTCCTCAGCTCAAGAGCCCATGCCACCAGGTGATGGCATGAACCCATAGGATCCCTTTACCCTGTCACCCTTCATCTTTGAAACTGCATAAAATGTCAAACTGGTGACCCACAACTGGTGGATGGGCACGTCACCAAAATGGGGAGTGAACTTCTCAACACCAAGGTAGTCTTAAGAAGCAGGAGTTCTTCATTCCAAAAACTTTCAGGTTCTGTGCCTTACTGTTGCTAAGACAAATGAAAAGAGACAAGACTCAAATAAAAAGTTTTCACCTGCAGAACGTATGGGACTGGTAAACTGATAAGAGATTTCTAATTGACTTTGTCTCTTGCTATTTTAATTGGAGGTGCTTGGCTATCCAAGCACATGAGAGTAAATTGGAGAGCCCCTGGAGTACCAGGAGTACAGATACTAAAAACATATATAGGCACAGCAAGTCACCTTTCACATTTACTCCCACACATGAATGGCCACGCTTGTCAAGTGAAGACAGGGAAGCACTTCTCTCCAGACGTGTCCAAGAAATGTTTGGTATATTTTTGTAAAGTGTCATAATCCTGGAGTGTGACTGACTAGCCCAATGGTGTTTCAGAAAACCATCTGCTAGTTGTCTTTTTTTTAAGGTATAGCCACAAGATATATAGTCTTCCTCACTAAAATAGAATTGCACTCAAGATGCACCTTATCTCTTCCAACTCCCTTTTCTCTATACCCTGTAAAATAAACACGTTACAGCATATCACCTGCTATGGAAAATATATCTGCACCACGGGTGTGCCAACAAGGCTACAAAACACATTCAAAATCCAGACTCTCCAAAGACTGTTCCATGTGAACATACTCAGTCTCTGCAAGATGCAGACGTGGCTCTGAATGCATAAGTGACAGACTTAAAAATTCAGCCATGCTCCCCCGTATACTGGTGTTAAGACTCTACAGATACCAGCAAGATATTCAAATACCACAATAGCTGTCTAGATATGTCTGTAAATTGCTTTTGAGGGGTACATGAAACACAGCTGGGTACCAGGAGGCTCTGAGCTCTATTCTATCAGGAAGACACCACTGGAAGTGCTCCTGGGCCATCAACAACTTCCCTCTCCCTACTGACAGTCATCACCTTCACCATACATCAGCCTGGTCCCTCATAAAACTTGTTTTTCTTACCTAGTATTCCCAGTCCTCCTGCAGCTAGAAACTTCTCATTAATTTCCAGTCTAAATTTATTCAAACCTGGTTTACATTCCCTTGTCCAGCTGACAAAAACATCCTCTGAACACCTTCCCCCCTTCTTTTCTCTATCCCCTGATGTATTTATACAGAGCAATCCTATCCCCTCTCAGTCTTAATTTTGTTCAGTTTAACAAGCAGAGATGTTCCAGCCTCCAGTGGGATCAGCTCTCCCATCCCCAAGCAGCCTTTCCAGACATCTGTTCCAACCTCAGTTTGGTTTTCCCTGAGCACCGGTAACCACAATCCCAGAGAGATTCCAGCAGAGAACTCAACAGCACCTTTCACAACACACAGCATCACATCAACAGGTCAAAAGTATCTTGTGATTAACTAAATGCCCCAAAGGTCTTCCTTTTGCTGTTGTTGTTGGATTATATTCATCTCATTAGTCCTCAGGACACAACCCTGAACTTGCACTACTCAATTTTATTCTAATTCTATTATTCTAGTCTTCGAGGTCATCTAATTCTGCCTAATTAATCCAATCCTCCTCGGTGTTGACACTGTCTCCCAGTTTAATGTCATCAGCAAATTTCATTTGCACATTTTGACTTTTATGCCAAAGTCATTGATGAAAATATTAAATAATATTGGCCCAAAACCAGTCACTGAGGAACTCCACTGACAGTTACCCTCCAGCCCAAGTCTCACTTTCTTTCAACACAACCTATTGTTCTCATGCCTTTGGTCCTCTTCTCCATGCCTTTACAGTTTTCCTATTAAATCCAATTATCCCCTGTTTAACTAATAATTGGCTTCCTGGAAGCCTTGGCTCCATGATTTCATTTTTTGGAGATTAAATTAAATTTGTCTGTTCATGCAGGCAGGAAGGATAAGCATTGCCCAGATTTGTAGGAAATGATCACCAGGGCATTGATACATGCACGGGGCAGCTGCCAAAGCTGCCCTGACATCTTTTGTATGAGCAAGGACCGTGATCTGAGCTCAGCATCCTGCTTTACACCATTCAAAGGGCTAAAGTGGCTGTGGGGACTATTTCCATCTAAATTTCCTAGGTGGCTTAGACACCAAGGATGGTCTACCATCTCCTCCTTCTTTGATAAAGGAACATATTTCTCACCTGTTATTTTACCAAAAAAACATTAAAAAGTAAACACTACACTTCAAATAGGCAAAGTTTGCACTATTTAAATATCATGAGCATGAGGTTTTCTAGTAGAGTCCCCTGGGCAAAATCACTATTCTTATAAAGATAGTTTCACTGTTCCTTTTTCAGCAATCACACTGATTTCTGTGAAGTTCCACCAGGGATTAATTTGACCCACTCTCTTTGATACACTCAAAGCAAATCAATCTTTCATGGGTCTCAAGCTGTGAATACCTGCTAAAATAATTAAAACACTCAGCAGGGAACCTATTCAAAAGGTCATCTTTTAACAAAGATTAATTCAATTTTATCTCATAGCCATAAAATTTGAGACAAAGTAACAGAAAGTAGTTGACTACCTGATGTATCTCTCATATTAGCATTAAAAAGTGCTATTTATTTATACAAGGAGTTTGAAGGAAATTGCACATGCACCTTAAACTCTTATCTCATGTAAAATTAATGTAGGATATTGCTGGTCCCTCAGTGGAGGGTAAAGAAAAGCATTTTACTTATTTATTTGTAACTAAATATATATGAATGAGAATAGGTTTTATATGTTGCAGCATGCTTAAATTCTACAGATCCCTAGGTGCAGATAGAGGATTTTATTGTACTCATTTAAGACTTTTTGCAAAGCTTTTGTGGAGGTCTCCTGTTCCCAAACCAAAGGAAGTTCTCTTTCCCCCCCCACAGCAAATAGTTACACTGTGCAACATGGAAAATAACTTTATT
>NW_010333752.1:22751-58493 GCF_000700745.2 Antrostomus carolinensis
AGATTATAACTAACAGACTAATTAAAGAACAGAGAAACTTTTCACACCATGTCATTGAAACAAGAACAAGCTCTCGATTCAAATAGGGTTGAAGTCTCCAAGCCTGGATGCTGTTCTTTGAGTATCTAATAGCAGCCCAAGAAAATAAAATTCGGTCAGTCTTATTTATGATTTGTACCTCAATCACCGATTGCCATCCTTCAAAAGTGAGACATCTCAAAATTACATGGTGTCCCCCTGCTCATGTCAGGGGGGTTAGAACTAGATGATCTTTAAGGTCCCTTCCAACTCTAACCATTCTATGATTCTACATAGTTTGTCTAGATAAACTGGTTTATTTGAACTAATCCATTTAATTTATCATGATGGTCTTCATTTCATCTTGTAATAGGCAGGAAACTTATGGTTGAAAAAAAAAAAATCAGGACCTAAAAAACAAAAAGTGCAAATTTCTGGAAGAAGATTACTTCTAAGACATTTAGTTCTAGGACTAATTCTCCTTTCTTTGCATAGGCAAACCCATGCATGTCTTGGAAAAGTTTGCAGAGCTTCACAACATTTGGACTTCCCTTCAAATATATTTCATTCTTAAGAACTTAAATTAAGAAAGTCCCTTTAAAAGTGAAAATAAAGCTTCAAATCCAACATCCACAATTATCTTATGTCTACACTAAAAATCCAGTTCCAAAATACTGGTAAATTTTATGTTGCTGCATTTATCATAGATAGGATATTTACATACCCAAGCCTTTTTCATAAGTGCTTCTAACTCTTATCTCACACTGCCATTGATTTCAAAGGGCTTTGAAGATGTGAAACAAGAACCAATTTTTCCAGTATCAGACCAATTTTATTCAATTTAAACAAAGGTGAAATTATGGACTCTCAGATATGGGTGCTTGTTTTTGAGAGAGTGAGATCTCAGGAGATGAGATTTTGTTTTCCCACCTGGCTCTCAAAAAAGAAAAAGAGAGCAAGAAAAGCATTCTGCATCTAAACTTAATTCAACTCTTCAGAAAGGCTAATAATTTCATGCAGGAAAAAAAAATCCCCTGAAAATGAAAAGAGACTTTAGCAAAAAGTGAAATATCTATTAATATGCTTGTCTCCAAGATCAAAAACAAACTCTTACAAGAGTTGAAATGTGGCTGAACCAAGACAAGATGCTAGTTTTTTAGCACTGTATTTCAGTAGCAAATGCTAAACCAATGGGAAATTCACTTAAATATTGTAGAATACTACAGTCAAGTGATGAAATATTACAGTATAAAATGCAAAATGCAACAGGACCCTTGGAAATTAATTCCTGTCAGCACCTACAAAAAAAAAAAAAAGTAACAAAAAGCAGCACAACAGCTTTTACCAAATATTGAATGGAAGTTTTTGAGTTAAGAGGTCACCTCTTTTTTTTTCCTCAAAGCAATAAAGTGCAAGAACTCATCTCAATTTATAAAAGCACTAAGTGGTAGGAACACCATTATTTTTCCATACTTTTCCATTTAGTAGATGATGCACATTTGTGTAAGTTGGCTGAGGAAAAAAAAAAGTGGAACTAGAGTATATATTATCATTGGTCTTAAATTTGTGACTTTTAACCAATATTTAGCTTCTAGTCTTTGCATTATTCATCAAATAACTGCAGAGTTCAAGCCATAGTCTTGCACCAATGAAATCACCACACACATGGTAGAATGTGTAAAACAAATCTAGGAGAAGCTTTTCCTTTCTTCACTAAACTGGGTGCCAGAGCAGTGGCTTACAAGTAACATGTGGAATTTAAAATGCCACGTTCATTTTTATTAATCAAAAAAAAATGAAGCAAGTCATGATACAACAGAAAATTTCAGTTGATAGATTGTGTTCCTACTCATTTCCTAAAAATAAGCAAATTTCAGCAATATCTTTTCTTATCTCTGGATTATTCTGAGCTTTTCCCTGTTATAATGGAAAAGATCATTGCACTGATGTGAAACTTGAAGGAAAACTCTAAATACTCTGAATTCTCTAACTGGTTTTAGCACCTCCATCTTAAAAAGATGGTTTTAAACAATATATCAGAAAGGTAATGTTAAAAAAAAATTAAAAGCAACAATTAATCCGAATAATTGAAGAAGAGAATTTGCAAGGATAGCAAAGACCAAACACCACAATTCAGTACTGACTGCTTTGGTAAACAATTTTAAAATATGGAGCTACAAAAGAAGGGTCTTGGGACCAAATGTCCAATTAGTAAAGCTTCATTCTTTTCTGTAAGAGACATATACATCACATTTTCCACAGAAAATTCTTTTTAAGGGTGTTTTTTTTCCTTTAAAAGAATTATTTTAAAAGCAAAATACCTTTTTCTTCTAGAAGTTACTAAATCTCTTAAGGTATGCTTCATGGACTATGTGTGTCATCCCTTTGTTGAAGATATTCACCTCTATCTTAGAGATAACACTCCAGTTACAATACCTCTTTTGTTCAGCACATAACAAGCTGTTGTCTGTAACTGTGCCCTCATAATTACCAAAAAAAAATCTTTATCTTTAACAGGAGAAAAGATATATGATGGGAGAAAGACCACTAGGTCAAGATTAACGAGCAAAGGCAGAGAAAGAGTGCTGGCTGAGGTGTTTGCAAAGAGCAAGTGTTCCCTTCACGGGGTGTATTTCATTTTCTGAGATCCAGACCTCTTCTCGCTTGACCTTTAACAAATTTCTGAAACTCCCAGGGTCACAACTCTTGCTGAGCATCTACCAGTCCTGCCTTATTGCAACAACAGGAACCTACCACTTGCAAGATGGATGATGGGGAGGAAAACTCAGCAGCTCATCCAAGAAAGTAAATTTTATTCCTCTAATGATGGATGATAAACAGGGGGGTTTTTTCACCCCCACTCTTGATTTATCTCTATTGCCATGAAAGTACACCAGTCTCATTGAAAATTTCTGGTCATTGAGCAAGTTTCAAAATTATTCTATACTGATTCTAAGAACTTCAATCAGAGATACAAGAGAAAGTAAAAGTGAACTCAAAGATTAAATCAACGTGTAGCTGGAACACTGACACCAAATGATGTTTCATGCTGCTTCATAACCCAGTTCCACTCATGAGAGCAGAAGTGATCGTTCACTATCGACATTAAGTACATTATTTATTGGAAACTAATACTGCAGCTAAGTTGAAGACTCCATGAAGGACTAAGGAAAAGAATAAACTCTCTTCTTCCTATTGACTTTAACATTTCTGGTAGTTACAAGAATTTCAAGATATAACAAAGCAATTAATACAATATGAAATATGTTGTCTCATTGTGGGCTGTGCTTGTGTTAAAACCTCAAGACATAACAGACAGTAGGCTAACACAGGAACCTGGCAGTTGTTAAATTGGAACCTCTTATTGTTTCACAGTTTTTACTAATTTGGGATTTATTTTGCAAGAAATGAAAACTAAGTTCACTTTTGGAGACAGCTTCGGGAAAAATAAGAAAAGCAGTGACAATTATTGTAGGACTAGAAGAGAGGACCAAAGATGAAAGGTTGATCAAACTGAGGAGAAAAGCAGAAAATTCTGGAGGCAAGAAAAAAGGGAAAGGATGAGATAACAGCTTCAAACACACAAAAGTCATGTCAAAGGAAAAGAATTTGTTCTACATCTCTGTCCATGGGAGAAAGGACAAAAGTATTTGACTTTGCATTTAACTTAATGCTTCAGACAATAATTGTGACATATTGAAAGATTCTGGTTGGGAAGCAAATGGAAGCCATCAGTAGAGTCTAGAGAGACATTGGTGTGGGATAACACACGTAGATCTGGAGGTGCAAATGGATCTCTGGTCTGGTACCCTACGGTTCTGTTCCACCTCGCAGGCTATTGAGTTATGAAGCACATAATTTGTTTTATGTTGGGAGCAGTGAAATGGTCACTGTAGAAGATACTCACAGATACACTCACTCCTTTTTAGGATGAACGTTCTTTTCTGTAGAAACTGTTGACATTGACAGTCTAAAATTAAACAGTGTGAACAGAACCTCAGACGCAATCACAACTGAATTCCTATTGAAAAAGCCTGAGTACTCATTCTGTTTATTCTCACATAACATTTCATACCACATCTTTAAAAAGATAAAAAGAAAAGCCTTTCTTTTAAGTAGGTGAGTTGAAGGTTACAGGCAAGGTGGGATAACTGCATTTATTCTACATCATAAATAATGCATGTTATTATACAATTAGCCATTAGGTGTTAACTATACTTGACCCCTTTGGTGATCATATTCTTGCTACTTGGGAATACACTGTCAACCCTTTCTGAATAGTATCTAATGGTTTTCTTAAATCCCCTGTTTATTTTCATTGCTTGGTGACATTCTCAGCACTTGAACCTAACATAATCAGGAAGTTTTCTCAAAAATGTAAACAAAGCCCATTTATTTCTAACTAATTCAATACGTTTAGCACATGCTCATTTGAAAAAAAAAAACATACTTTCTTTGGCAGCAGCTCAGGAGCCTAATTATAGATAGACTAATCATCAAAAATGATACCTTTCCTGTCGTCCCAGGAACAAAACACACTCCCAGAGGCAAGCTATTTCAGGAGATATGATTTTCTGCAACTGCCAGCCTTTCTCATTCCTCCCCTGCACCTCTGAAGGTACAAAGCAGCTTGTCCACATCCATGCTCTTACCCTGGATGTACTCCTCAGCCTGTCTTCCACCTGCTCCAGAAGACATAAGCTAGTCTTCCAAGTCTGGCAATACGTCTGCCAAACTCCATCTCCAAGCCTATTTCTCAGCCTCCTCCTCCTCTTTCTCTAGTATCTCTCCATTGTTATTGAACATTTATTTTTGCCTAGAGAAGGCTGCTCTGCTGCCCATTCTCATCCTTCCCTGCCCACCACAGCAATCACTCCCAACCTCCACCACCCTTCCCTGGTTATAACCTCAACCACATCTCTGTACACTCAGAAGCTATCACAATAAACATCATATAGACAAGGTAGAAAAGTGGTTCCCAAACAAACTCTCCCATCTTCAGGAGTATGGGATCACAGCCTGTATTGCCCACCTGATAGCTCATCTTTTGTCAGATCATCAGTTTTTTCAGGCAGGGAGCATGTCCCTCTATATGACTAGACTGTTGATAAAACACTACAGAAAATACTAGAATATAAAGGCACTAAAAAGAAACTCCTTCAAAAAAGAAAGAAAAAACACCACACAGAATCCAGGAAAAAGGCAAGGTTGCTGCTCTGTATCTGGTAGCTTCAGTAAGTCACGTTGTCAGATGAAATTTGATAATGTGTTTGATTTCATCTGATTTGATCAGATGAAATTTGATTTGTAGGTTGCCCAAAGAAGTTTTGGATGCCCCCTCCCTGGAGGTGTTGAAGGCCAGGTTGGATGAGCCCTTGAGCAACCTGGTCTAGTGGAAGGTGTCCCTGCTGATGGCAGGGGAGTTGGAACTGGATGATCTTTGAGGTCCCTTCCAACCCAAACCATTCTATGAAATCTGTTCACTTTCAGTCTGATGTTTCCAGTCTACAAGTGATATCATTGTAATAAATCAGGAAACATTTCTGACTATTTAGAAGAGATTAAGTTTCCAGGGATGCTTAAGGCACAGATGAAAGAAAACTCCCCACCCAAAAACATTCCATATACAGAGATCAAATGCATGGGTACCTGCAGATTTTTTGCAGGTCACACTTAAGGATATTTTTCCTGGTTTTAGACTTTTAATATCACACAGCTTGTGAAAAGTCACCACACAACCAGCAGTTGATGTGAAATATTTACTAAAAAAATTAAAAAGCATTTAAACAGCAAATTTAATTCAGCCATAAGCCCTGCTGTGCCCACGGGCTGCAGTGGAATCACAGCTTATCTAGATCACCCAACATAAAAAGTGCCTCAAAGCTTTGGTAAGTAGAGGGATAAGCAGAGGTTTAACTGAAGCCCAAGAGCATTGAGCACATTCTAACTGTTGTTTGACCAATCTTTGTGGAGCACTCTCACAGTGCTGATACTTGATCTTCCTTAATCAGACCAGTCTAAGTAAATTTTCTATAATTGCTAGAGAAGCCATTGAGACAACATCTATGCTGGAACCAGTAAGATTAATCAAACTGTACAGTTTGTGGTGGGAAGTCACAGAAATACATTTTTCCTAGTATAGTGTCTATTATCTTCCAATTTACAGTTAGATACCTGTAGGATTATAAATAACTATTAAAATGTACTTATAAATCCACTCAAATTACAATAATTTATAATATTATGAATATGTAAAGGATACAGGCAAACTTTTCTAACACACATAGGTAAAATCACCATATATCTTTAAAGAAATTAGCTTTAAATAAAAACTAAAATGTAGTTTTAACTAAAGCAGGATTATCATTTGGATCCAATTATTTCTTTGTTTATTTTAGAAACATTATATACAACTGAAAACACCTTAATGTAGCAGAGATCACATCACCACAGTTCTTTCAATACAACAAATGAAGAAATTATGGGGAGGACCACACCCTGAGCAGGGATGCTGTACATAACCTGACTGCAGGAGGCAAAATTCTCCAATTTCACATGAAATGAACTATTTCTAGCACTTGTGTTGGAGAAGCATGAATAGAAGATGGCACTGATTGATGTGACATAGTTTATTCTGAGGGTCTCTTGCCTCCTGACTGTCCCCTGCACTCGGCCATCCCAACCTCTAAGACTACACTTAAAGTCAAATTAAACTTTCATTTCTCCTTTATATATTCAGATAACATAAAAAGAAACTCCCCAAAAGCAGATTTTGTTAGCCCTATGGCCACAAATCATTCCCAGAGAAGTTCTTTGCTCTTCTAGCATCCCTCTGAGGAGGGTAAACCCATCTTCCTCCTTCCCTTTTAAATATTCACACTAAAATGGAGCAGTAAGAAAAATAGTAATGCCTCTTCTTTCAGTATTAACTGAGGACAAGAATGCTATAATATAATATTCTTTTTTTTTTTTTTTTAATTATCATTTTTCCTTTCTTTTTCCTTTCAGGCTAACCCTCTTCTGCTATCACACAGATCAGAGATCTTGGTGGAGCTGCAATGATGCTGGCACTTTTCTCAGTTATAGGTTACCTCCTAGGAAAATTTAAATTTAAGAAGTTAAAACCATTAATCCCTTTTTCCTCAGCAATGCCCAACAGTAAAGTAACTTATTTAAAAGTCTTTGCTCCCTTTATCATTGTACTGATATCATCTGAAGAAGTAGTAAAGAAGTAAATACACTATATTTTTTTTCCTTATGAGACTTCGTTTTACAAAAATCTTGCTGGTTCAAGTTCACAAGAAATTCCCACTAAGTTCCCACTAATCCATAGCACAAAATAAACCCAATTCACAAGTCTAAATATTTGAACATTATATTTTTTGTCTTTAGTCTAGACAGCCAGCAGGACACATGTCCTTGCTAATCCAGAGACAATAAATTCAGTAGTCCTTACCTGGCAAACAAAGACACTAATTTAACCAACCATCTACCACCAAGCCATCAAAAACTCTAAAAACCCTACTACCAACTATTTATTACCCTAGTCACAGACAGAAGAGGCATAAAATAATACCAGTGCGGTTTATTTGAGGAGAGCTTTGATTTTATAAGTCATCTTTGTTGAAAGCCAGACACAAATCGTGCCAGCAGTATCAGGGTATGGTCAGATAATGAGTCATGCAAGGACAAGAAAACTTGAGCCTTTGCTTACACTATGCAGAAGGTTTTTCTATGAATTACATGTGGAAAAGTTGCTATGAAGTCCCCAGAAATTATGGGTTCTGTGGGTTATGCAAATTAACCATCAGATGCTAGAGAAGTCAGAGTTATGTGGCTGTCTTGATGGATAGAAGTGTGTTTAGGGCTGACAGGCAATCTGAAAATTATCATTACATCTTATTTCCTCTTCTGAGAGTTTTTGTTCTTACCAAATGAGGAGGATTTTGACTGTCCTGATCCAACAGCAGAAATTGGCTGCCATCTCCTGACACTTCCCAGATAACGTACTGTAATTTTTACTGAAGTAATTGTCCTGATTCTGTTGTAGAAAAGCCCTTTCTAGATTTCACAGGAGAATGAATATTAAGTCGGGACATGGGATATGATTGGTAATGGTCTTAAGAAAATTACAGCACAAAAATCCTTCAGTATCCACAAAATCACCTAAAGTTTTCAAAATGAGAAGACCCACTGAAAACAAAATAGAAGGAAAGGCTGTGACATCAAAATCTCAGGAGTACAAGGAGATTGGATTCATTTTGTGGCATTTTGTATTTATATTACAATTTTATATGGAAGAAAAAATAAGCTGTGAGATTTTTCTATGTCTAATACAGCCCAAAGTGATATGCTATCTTATTTCAACTTTTCTTATAGAGTTTTGAAAATAATTCAAATGCTCTGGCCATGAATATGCCTATATATATATATATATAAGGTTAAAGGATTCTCACCATCAAAAGGAGTGTAATTAAAACCATATATATTAAAAATCCAAATTTTTTCATTACAAATATTCCCTCAGCCACAAATCAGGTAAGAATCCCATTCTGTATCAACAACTTTCATGCACCATAATAGCTCAGCTGCAGTAGGAAAATATTGATAAGTCCTTTAAATTTTTTTATATATCATCCCTTTCCCTGCTGACTACAACAGAACAAATTGTTTCTCTCACTGTCTTCTCCTTTCCTCGTCCATGCAATCTATTGCACATGGACTAAGAGACTTTCCATTCCAGATATTAACCCAACACAAACAAAGATATTTTTTAAAAGAAAATAGAGGCTGAAATAGAAGATTTGTTATGGTATCAGAGGAGTATTTTTGTTGTTGCAGTGGAATTTGCAGGGTGTTTTTTTGTTTTCTTTTGGGTTTTTTTTTAACCATTTGAGGGGAGGGAGCTAGGTGACAGGAAATAAAAATTTTGAAATTAAAATCAAGGTTAATCTCACATTAAGTCAATCAATTTACGTCCACTTAGTCTGAATTTTAACTTTGTTTTGATGAAAAAAGAAGAGGCAAAGAGAATGAGAAGGTCTATTATGCATGAGTCACTCATAAGCCAGTTAGGGATGATGTACTCTGGTATGCACACAAATTAACATCTGGGAGCAACAAAAACACAGTTTTTAATGAAAATAATAAGCTAAGAAAAAGAATTGAAAGAAAATTAGCATACAGTAGAAAAAAAAAATTAAAATAAGCACCCTGGAATGCATCTTTATACATGTACACACATCCACAACCATATTTAAGTATTTTATATTTTGGAAAGAGATTACTACTGCACCTCAACTATCAGTTGTTAGACTTTGTAGATGTTGATTTTGCCTCCATAATTAGTTCTTTAGATTTCTAGGAAAGCACACAAACCAAGTGTCTCACCCAGGTGTTGTACTCAACCAAATAGCATTGTCCTCAACAACATTTCATCCCCTGGCACCAAGTCTGCTCTTCTCCCAAGAGCCTGGAGAAGCATACAGAGATGGCTGATGATGAAGCCTAGAGAAGGTGAGATATTTGGACTTTTCCAAAAGATTAAAAGTTTTCTCATAGAGAAGGGGAAGCAGAAGGAAATTCTCTTCATTAAGAGTAGGGTCCAGTTCAATTTGCTTTCTCTGTGTGTATGCTTACAGAGGAAATGCAATAATTACCTTGTTTAGCAGATGTTCCAGTTCCTCAAGCTCTGTTGGTTTGCTTCCTGATTTTATAGCTGAAGCCTTGAGATGATGGCACAATAATGCACCCTGTAAATTTTACTAAGTGGTTCCAAGCAACACAACCATTCCTTAACACAAGGATTTATTTATTTTGGTTTTGCTTAAGGAGCTCTTAGTTATAACCAGAGCAGGTAGCTTTGTCAAAGAGTTTAGGATCAAGAGGCTGCACTAGATGTACTTCAACATATACTTATATTTTTTAATTTATTTATTTATTTATTTACCTTTAGTGGCATCACTAAGTCTATCTATAAAAATGTGTTAATTTAAATTAATTTCATTAAAATACTGTTTGTTTTAATGCACACAAGCTGTCTCTTATTGCCCCAAAAGTTTATTGGAGTTAAGCAGAATACTGATGTTGTCCCAGGAGCATTTCAAACCTATCAGGACTGTGACCAATTCCTGTATTGCCCTTCCACAAATCAAGTAACATAGAAGTTAATCATCATATTCATTACAGTTGATTGATTATTAAAGAAAGTTATTTAATTCCTGCACTTCATAAGCTCCAATACACACAAGGAATAAGTATACAATAGCGGAAAGTATTGCAACTATATATTCACTGTATGCCATATTTATTCACACATTTCAAGTCTGACATAGAGAATTATTAGGCTATTTTATTGTCTCATGAAAAATATATTTTAAAATATATATCTTGAATACAACTTGCACTGACACAAAGTAGAAAGATTCAAAGTACTTTAGATAATTTAAACCCCGGGTCTTATGGAGCATTAACTTGTACCAGGAGGTACATACACACACAAATAAAAAATAAGACAGACATCTTTATGGGGTATTAACCAGCTCCAGGGAGGTGTGAAATGAAGAAGCTTACGTGATGTGAAATGAAGATTTACATAATTAACCTATATGAAGTGGATAAAGTAGAGACAAACAACCCATAAAAATTAAAATCTAGAAAAACAGAATGAGATATTTTGAAGGAATTAACAGACAATGACAAGCCAAAGAGGAGAAACATGTATAGGAGATGTTAACTCACACCAGAGGGTCATGAAATACCTTTTTTTTTAAAGCATTTTAGATCTTTTAGAAGCTGTTACTATACTTTATTTTTAAAAAATAAAATAAACCAAACTATTTACAATAAAGTAGACTGGCCTTGCAAAAATTATCTGTGTATGGAGTACATAATTACTACTCAAGTTTAAATAAAAGTAACTGTAAAAGTTTATTCTTTTCCACATCAAGAAGTTGCCTGCAAGAGAAAGCAGCGCAGGAAAACCTGAATGTAAAGGTGCCCCGTGGTGTCTGCTGGATGATTTGGCTGGGCCAGGCTTTGAGCTCAGAGAAATCTGAAGACCACGTTCTGAGTCTATTTTCTGCTCCAAAGCTTTCCTCAGCTGAGCAGACAGTATTCAAGGATGGAGACACATTGCTTTAGAAATCAAGAGAATTTAATTTTCAGGAGAAAGATGACTTGTGTGTCATGCCTCCTCCCCTTTATTTTTTTTCTTCTTTAAATCAGCTTACTTTGAAGGCCAATGCAAATATCCTTAATATATGCTCATGTATCTGTCCTACTTCTGCAACCTATTTTAAGCATTAAGCAATTCTAAACAGTCTGTGATTCATCTCAGGTTATTAAGGAGAGAGAGAGAGCAAGAAACACAAGAAAAGAATGGTCCCTAACACCTGATTTAATTTGGATTACTTTAATTCTTTGTTTTATATATGTAATAAGTAGTTGTTACGATTCTGTGACAATTCTGAAAAGAATCATTCAGTTCTTATCATTTATCAGGATTTATTCAAATTCAAATAATTTAAATGCAATATGATGCTCAAAACAGGATTTTCAATTTATTTCCCCAAGTATGTGAATGTCCTTTCTCTTTATTCAAGTTATCTACTCCGTACTGTTCTTTTTAGATCACCACTTTTCCCCCAAAATAAAATATTTTAAGTACACACAATGGCATTCAAGTCTCACCTGCAGTTTTGCATCGGTCTAAATAAAGAGTTGGCTTCAGCTTTAGTCTAACCACCATTTTTTCCCACCCCAAACAGCTTATTCTTCATATAAATGATGAAGGAAATAGAAATGAGTATCCATGAAACCACAGTGGTCAATTTGTCAAGTCTGATAAATGTAGTTCCAGCATCTAAAATAAGTGTCTCACTACTTTGTGCCCTTGCATCAATTAACATTTAATTTGACTTTTTACAACCTCACTTATCACCAGTTTTCCTTCCTTTGAAGTTAGCAAATGTTAGCTTTTCAAGTCTGCCAGTTTATGATTACTTATAACCAACTCAATTGCAGTCGAATATAAGAAGAGATTAATGTAACACAAGTGCAATGCTCCTCCAGTATTTGAAAATTAAAGGAAGAAATTAAAAAAAAAAAAACCTATATGATGCTTCTGTCAGTTTTCTAACAAATAAACACATTTAATGACAAACTAAACCAAAAGCAGCTGTAGAAACACATTGTGTCTTTATCAGTTTAAATATTATCTGGGCCTTTGAGGGGAAAAATGGACTAATCTCACTTTTCTAGGGAAAATGCAACAGATCAAAGTAGCAGCTAATTAAATTGAAAGACAATTTGTAAGAACTGCAACACGTATTTACACTGCCCACCAGCCCATAACTGTTCCATGAAGTTTTGACACCAGATCTGCAGAAATAAGGTAGTGACACCACCATGGTTTTAACAGGATTAGAAGAGATTAGATGAAAGCTTGTGAGTAGACATAACCCTTCTCCTCTGAGGGTACAACCCAAGCACTAACTATCACAGCACAAAGGAAATGTGAACACAGATGGTGTTTTTGTAATTGTCCACCTTGACATTTCTTTTCTCTTCAGGTTTCTTGAAGCGCTGCTCTCAGTAGATTCACAACCTACCTACAAAGATAACTTCCCACCTAGAAAGAGATGTGTAGAACAGGCCAGTCATCAATGTCTCAATAAATATCAGTTGCTCCATTCCAACTGAGTGGTTAAATAACCAAAAAATATCCCATACTGCTTTAAAGAAATTTTCCAATGAGGAGAGCCAACATGGTACAGCTCTACACCTCCCATGTGCTCACAAAAGCTCAAGTGACACTGGCTACAGTTCCTTTTTTCTCAGCTCAGTACCTTAAAGTACCCGTTCTTGCAACAGATTAAGATTCTTCTTAATGGACTGGATGTAAATAAGAGTATTTACATATCTCCAGTCTTCAGAACAAACCACAAGTGGCCAAAAATCAGGTTCGCAAGTTGAATCTGGTTTAGGAGACTCCCAGCCATTGTACTTCCTTCCTTCCACCTTAATTTTGCGTTGCAGTAGAAGGGACCAAATGAGGCTCTACAATGAGGGAAAGGAAATCACATATGGCGTGTGATGCCATGGAAAGTAGGAGAGAGAACCATGGGTCATAGCCCCAGACAGGTGTTTTCTAGGTACAGACCCCAAAAAACACACTTGTACCCACTGCCCCCCATCTTCCTGCCCAGCCAGGACACAGGGACAGGAGAGTCCAGAGGTGAACTGCAGGGACAGAGCTTGCCAAGGTAAAACACCCATTTCCATGCAGTTCCACTACTAAGACTTTTCTTTAGACAGCAAGAATTCTGCTTATGGAGAACTGATGCTTCCTCATGACTGGTGGCTTTCTAAAAGGAATGAACATCCTTGTAATTCTTTGATTCCTGTGATGCTATAAAAGACCACCTGCATCCATCTTTCTTTTGCTTTCTGATGTTTTAAGCAGCCTCTACTGCCAAGTGAAATCACTCCATAGTGGAGAAAGCTGTAAAAGAAAAAGATTCCACTTCCATCCTCTTCCTAGGGATTTGCTTGATAAGATACATCAATTAAGAGAGAAGATACAAATCTCTAGGTAGGTGTTCTGATGAAGCAAGTAAAATGAACTCTGTTAAGCAGCTGCCTCTGAATTATGAATAATTTTTTTGTTCCCCCCCAAAGTGATGTGTCAGGCTTCCCCCCAGGGAGCTCATTGCAGGTTGTCTACCAGCAGCACAGATGACAAATAAAACACACAAGAGATTGCTTAGGAGTTGACCAAGTCCCAAGGGATATCCTTGACCACAGAGCAGAGTTACCAGAGAGCTGGTTGACAATTAAAGATTAATTTAATCTTCAAAAACTATATCCAAGTAAATAAGACCTCTCTAAACTCTCTTTCTTCTGCCTTCTTTGGGGCACTTTTACTGTCTGGAGGGTTCTCCTAAGATTTCCACAAAAAAAAAAATAATCAACTGCAACAAAGAAATTTAAGCACATTGACAACTGGAAATTCAGTGAGATACTCAGAGATGCCTAAATTAAATTGTGACAGCACTACAGTGCTCTTGAATCATCTTTCCTTTCCAGCCGCAGTCTATATTAATTGAAATACCTGTTTTAAAGACAGCCACAGGAAGAAAGGTAGAGGAGAGTGCTTTGATCTATAAAAACATTGAAAGGAACATGTTAAAGTGTCAGAAGGAAGAAAGAAAAAGAGAAAGGAGACCTAGGAGAACTAAGGATAAATCAAGCATAAAACAGCATTAAAAAAAGAATTAAATGTCAGAGAAAATTGGTGAAGGGAAGCCTCAAGAATAACTTCATGTAACTCCTTTTAATCTTAGAAAATTTCAACATCTGTGAGATAAAATCTGAAGCATCAAAACACCCACTGAGACAAAAAAATAAAATTCCCATGCTCAAAAAAAAAAAGTGACAGGCTGGTTGTGCCAGGCAGAGTTTGTCATACACAGAGTTTTCCTGGGGAAAATGTGCATTTTCAGCAATTAAGTTCTTCTAAACTTGGCCAACTCCAGCCAGAGCATTCAGCTCCTACTTTTAATAAAATACAATCCCTGTCTGTATTCACTCCAAATACAGACACTTTGCAAGTTAAAAACAAATAGATAAATAAAAACTTGTATGACCCTCTGGACAAGAAATATTTCCATTAATAGAATTCTCTTCCCATTATTTACAATTCCTTCTTCTAAATGCAGTGGCATCAGCTCTTATTTATAGTGATGTTCTCACCAGGCAGAATTAGATCTTATTCATCCATGAAAACCTCAGTGTCTTCATGAAAACAGATTCATCTAAGCACACATTAATACAAATCACTTCTGAAGCATCCAGGAAGATGTAAAGCTTGGAAGCTTTACTACTCTTTTAAGCTTCAAAAGCTTGGGAAAATGATGTTGCAACAAAAGCTGTAATATTATAAAAACTAACTTTAGGAAAATAAATACAGACTTCTAGCAGATGCACATAAACCAAAAATCTTATTTTTCAGAAATGAAATTAATAGATTAGACAGACCAACAATTAAAATTTGTTCAGGATTCGAAACGAGAATCGTCAGAAGTCAATTCAAAGCTTTTCAAGGACAGAAGATCTGATCCTTTTTGTCTGCTGACCCCAATCCCACACAAAGCTGGTAAGACTGCTTTGCTGGCAAGGGACAACACGAGAGAAGAAACATTCTCTGAGATATAAAAGAATTCTATAAATCAGAAATAAACAAGTCAGTGGGTTTGGGTTTTTTTTTCCTCTTCATCTACCTTTGCACTGATTTCCTGATGTTGCTTGAATTTAGCCCAAGCACAAAGTCAACCTCCATCTGCTCTCATGGGCAAGGGAGCAAACTGAAGATTGCTAGGTGACCCCGAGAGCTCCTGCAGATGCTGGGCTGGCTTGAGAGAAGCAAATAAATCTTCCAAAACTCTTGAATACAAGTATTCTGCTTGTCCCTATGCTGTTGTACATCAAAAGGTACCAAATTACTGCATTTTCTTAACTGGGCAGAATCAATCTCTTGTGTTTCTTATTGGGGTGGAGCCACAGTTTTCCCATTTCTCTGTGTTATCCAATAGATTTGGGTGTACCAGCACTACATTGCACAGCTTAGTAACAGCTCCTAGAGCAGAAAATAGATTAATATGGAACTAGCTAAATTAACTAAAAGTCACTGAAAACTTTCTCACCTTCTACTCTACAAATAAAACTATTCCTTCAGTCTGCCTCTGCAACATAAAACATCATGGTGAGCTCTTACCTCAGCCATATCAGAGCTAAGGATGGGGATTTTCATCAGCCCCGATTTGTGGGAGCTGTTGAGGAAAGGAACATTTGTCTAAATGGGACAAATGACAGAAGAATGGGACGCAAGCCAACAGTTGGGTAACCTGGCACCAGGGCAGGTGAGGTGAGATCAGCCCCAGGCAAGATCTCAGCAGCAGGAAAATGTATTTGTCTGGTTTATTGTTTAATTGCAACAGTTCCTGTAAAAGAACCATCATAACTGTATGTAAGGAAGGGGCTGCTGTTCTTCACAACAAATATTGGTTGGGAAAAACTGATTAATTAAAAAAAAAAAAAATTAGAGATTTACACAACATTTTCATGGTTAACACACATTTCATTCAATACATTCCATGTCTCACTGAAACCAAAACACAGCGCTTTCTAACTACTAAGATGAAAATTAACCCTATTCTAGCAAAAACCAGGACACTTCATTAAAAAACATCCCCCACATTTCACAAACTATAAATTATATTTAACCAAGATATTGGGCTCTGCTGTTCAAATTCACCAACCAACCAACAGATTTGGTTTGTAGATGAATTCCCACACCAGGCAGATGTTACCAGCTCAGAGCTCTCAGCAATACGAAACTCTTCAGTATTGCTATTCTCATTATTATAATTCTCCTCAAGGAAATAAGAGACTGAACAAAAGGCTTATCTGAAGATGCTCAAAAGTTCATGCATATGCTGTTGGAGCTATCAAAAGGTGCATTAAACATCTTCCAACAGGAACGTTCCCATCTGTTTTATGCTGTCTTGCAGACAGTTAGTCTAATTAAGCCTCCCAGGCAGGGTAGAGTTCCCTCATGGGGTCTGAACTCCATCTAAATTTAGAATAATCTCAAAGTCTTTGAGTCTTTGATTGATGTCCCAGTTACTTTGTGACCATTCAAGGGATTCCTCTGCTTGCCTTTATTTTAGTTAGATGACTAATTACTGTATAGTCTGTACCAATTAAGACTCTGATGTTAGCAGTTAAGACTGTTAGCACTAACTATTTCTAAAATGCAATAACACCTCAGGCTTCATCATCAAGAGAAGGAAAAAAAATATTAGTGTCACCTATTCCTTAACAGAAAACAATTCAAACCCCAAAGAGGAAACACACTTAATCATATGCAGATCTTTAAATGAGGTTACAGCCAATAAAATCAAGGAAAAATTGTTGCATTTATGAAGCTCTTGGTCTTTGTTTAAAGATTTCTGATCCAAACATCCTGAAGAGACAAAAATATATCTAATTCTCCTGAATATACCCTTCAAAGTTTAATACATTCTCTTTAATATACTCCATTAAATGAATATCCACCAAAAATACACATCATCCTCCACAATTTAATTCCAGAAAAGTAAACACTTCTTAGACTAGATCCAGAATTACGTCTCAAGTACAAACATTATTATGCTCAATGTGCCAGAAGCCAACTCAGCACTGGTATGAATCTCAAGCCTGTGGAGCTGTACACACTTAAACCAAGCATTGAACTTGTCTCAATACCTTCGTGTAGTTTTCAAGTTCAACAAGGTTGACACTACATTGATTATTTTTTTTTTTAATGCTATAAAGTTATATCTTCTGTTTCACTTAAATATGCACCATTTATTTAAACAAACCTACATGAAGAAAATAAAACTCAATCTCTCAAATATCAACAGAAGCACAAAGGTACTTTTCTTCCAGGCTTTGTGTTAAAAGAGATAGTTGGTGAACTACTTCAGAGGAAACAGGAAAAAAGAAGTGATAAAGAGAAAATATATTTTTAATTCTTTAGGAAGGCATCTACAAAGGTTTCTGGCACTGTCCTTCCCACCGGAGGGTTCTGATGGTCTTACACCAGCTTAGGATGCTCAGAGCTGCAATTGCCTCCAGGAAGGCACCGGGGTAAATATTGTACTTGGGTTTGAAGATCCTACATGGGTGTAACCTTGAGAATTTATATAAAGTGTTTATTAGAACTACAGGAATCATAGATAGATGTTCTGGTTTTAATTAAGCCATTCTACAACAGGAATTTATCATTTTATTTACAATTATTCCACATTAGCTAAGTTCTCCAGTAGGATCCACTGAGAAACCATGATTGAGATGCAATGAATGTTTATGTAAGGTGCTAAATTTTTATACCTGAAGTAACAAGAACAAATCTCAAGTTCAGAGCTTCACACAAAGATAAATCCAATATTTTCCCCTATAAAGAAGATTTTGAAATGACTGTGTTTAGATGTCAAACAGAACAATAGTATTTTCATGGACTAGATGTTACCAAATATCAGCTTATCCTCAATAAAATGGTCACTTCCCACAACTGTACAAATATTTTTAATGGGGCCAGAAAAGTTTTCTGCTGATCAGAATGTATTTTCATTCTTCTCTTTCCACCAAAGAAATAGGTTTTTAAGGGAATACTCATTCCCTTTTATCTGCTGGCATGTAGAACTGTGACCACAACCAAGTTCTCCAGCTCAACCCATTCACTCCTTACTACCCCTATGGCCAGATGCACCAGACAGCCCCCAAACACCTAAGAACATGTATTTAAAATACTGTTTATTTTACATTTTTTGTAATTCTTCTTGTAAAATATTCATTATCTGTCAACAAACATCTTTCTGCTTTACATGCAGAACACAATATTAGGAAATTTGGTTTAAAATTAAAGTCATGTCACTTAACTCAGATGGCTAGTAAAGCCATTGACCTCCAAGAGAAAAAATGTCTTATTAAATTCTCATCTCACAGGAGAGAAGCAGCTAAAAATCACACTTCACAGAAAAATGATGAAAATCTTTGTTTCATGAGACTGAATCATGTTATGGGAGAAAAAAATATTTTCCATTATTAGTTGCCATATAAATAAGGAATGTACAATTATTTCTCACAGCTCCCTGCATGCTCTGAAATATTATTTTTGTCAGAAGTATAATTGAAATGACTCTCCCTGACACTTGGGCTTCATTAAATATTAATTCATAGCTTTTACTAAGAGATATCTGAAAATATTAGACACTTTTGCCTGCTATCATTAGGCATCTGGGAACACGTTGCTATTACAGACAAGGATGGTAGTGAGCTGCAGAAACATCAACAATGAAGAAATATGTCATCCTTCCCAGCCAGGTAGTTATGGATAACAACATTATTTCACAATACTTGACCTAAATTAAAGATAAAGGATTTAAAAGCCATCACTTTGGATACTGATATCCTCTAATTTTTCTCCCCCTTGAAGCTGTTGTGAAATACTGACTTCCTAAGGACATCATCATCACTTGTTCAAACTAAACTGATTAAAATACTGACTTCCTAAGGACATCATCATCATCATCACTTGTTCAAACTAAACTGATTGGAGCCTGCATAAATAAAGCAGAGAGTTCCAGACATCCCCAAAGCAAATATCAATTATTTCTTTGAAAAGCAAAGCAGGACCATGGTTATTATCCTTGTTCAGAGACAGGCACCGGAGCCACAGCATTTCCCACGTTATAACAAGATAGATTAATATTCATCGCTATCAAATTTTATGATGTTTTTGTGAGAATTCCAGTGTAAATTGTAGAGCTAGCTCATATACTGTGAGGCATAGGACCATAGAACATTGGGAGTTGGAAGGGACCCACAAGGCTCATGGAGTCCAACTCCTGGCCCTGCACAGGACAAGCCCAACATTCACACCATGTCCCTGAGGGCCTTGGCCAAATGCTGCTGGAATCTTGTCAGGCTTGGTGCCATCAGCACCTCCCTGGGGAGCCTGTTCCAGGGCTCCACCACCCTCTGCCTCAAGAACCTTTTCCTCATGGCCAACCTCACCCTCCCCTGACACATCTTCCTGCCATTCCCTCTGCTCCTGGCATTCGTTGGTGGCCAGAGAGAAGAGATCAGCGCCTGCCCCTCCTCTGCCCCTTGGGAGGAAGTTCTAGACCCCCATGAGATCTCCTCTCAGTCTCCTCTTCTCCAGGTTGAAGAAACCCAGTGACTTCAGCCTCTCTTCACACCCTTCCCCCTCCAAACCCTTCCCCAATGTTGCATCCCTCCTCTGGACACTCTCCAGGAGCTTTAGATGGTTTTTTGTCCTATGGCACCTAAAACCGCACTCGGTGCTCAAGGTGAAGTCATACCAGTGCATAGTAGAAATGGACAAATCACCTCAGGTGACACAAGAGATCTGACAGAAAGCAGCAAGTTGATTGCACATCATGAATCTGGGCCTTTGCCAAGCTCCAGCACATATCCTGCAGCTCCAGGTGGGAGGAAGAGACAAGAAATAGAGTAACTTCCATTCCCTGTTTTATTGTGGGCCAGTTCAACCAAAGGAGCTCTGTTCCTCAAAACTGCTAATTAGCTGAGGGATCGAAGGGGCCATCAAGCACCTTCTTAACATCAGCAAAGCAATTTTTTGAAACAAGATGGCTCTAACTTCAGCAAGAGGGTTTTGTTATACTGTGTAAAGGAAAATCAGAAGCTCCCCCATCACTATAGCTTTGATCAGACAAGTGGCCAAGGAGGAGGAAATCACAGCAGCACAGCTCAGATTAATTCCTCTCTGAACAGGAGATAATGATGATGTGCTATCAAATGTCAAGGTGAAGGTACAGTCACAGCAAAAAGACCATGGAAACACTGAGTTAACAGTTTCTTTAACATTTCAACGAGGAAAAGATTTACCCTTTTGTGATAGCAAAAGGTATCAGATATAGGTTTGTGTTATAAAAAAAATTGCAATCTGGGTTGCATTTGGGATTTTAAATACATTATGTGTACGAGGATTTGATTCCAAATTCAACAAATGTTCACAGAGGACTTGTTACACACTGTAGATATAGTGTGAATTTTGACCCCATAAGTCAAAAACCTCCTAAGTTTCATGATATGGTTTCAAGCCTCCTGTCAAGTTCATGATTTAATTGTATGCAACTGTATTAGAAACCTAAATAAAGATATTTAAATACAGGAACAGTCCAGCTCTGTCTCAAAAGGGAATTTATTAATCTAGTTTATAAAAACTCAAGAAGTTAAGAACAAAGAGTGATAACCATAAGATCATAGGATGGCAAGATTTTAAATTATTTATGTTTAAATAAATTGTACTGGCAGAAGTTTTCAAGGGAGTTTAAAAAGAAGCTGGCTTCAAAATTGCTTTAAAATTCAGAATCTTTTGAAAGTCTACCCATCATCAATATCAGTAACTCCTGCTGGCCAAAAATAATCTGGAAATAAATACGCAGTGAGTCAAGAAGAATCAAAGAGAAGTGACCAGATAAATACCTGCTTCCCACACTATGCTTCTAGCCTCCTCCTCAAGAAGGAGCTCAACTTCAGGGTTAATTACTAACCAGAAGATAAGAGCACCTTCCCTGTTTGATGCACAACACACCTACTGTCCTCAGCAACCATGAGCAGCGAGTTTAAGATGGCAAGAGAGCAAGTGGAGGTTGTAGCCACCTCCTCTGCCTTCACAACTCTTCTGGAATATTATATGATTTGAGACCTCCATGTGTTTTGATTCTTCTACCATCCCTGAATGTACTTTGGTGAATCCCCAGGTGGGGAAATAAAGAGAAAGGGGGAAAATTCAAGCACTGGAATGAGCTGCCCAGGGAGGGTGTGGAGTCTCCATCTCTGGAGATGTTCAAACCCCACCTGGATGTTCCTGTGCAACCTGCTGTAGGGAACCTGCTTTGGCAGGGGGGTTGGACTGGATGATCTCCTGAGGTCCCTTCCAACCCCCACCATTCTGTGATTAAAAAAAAACCACCACAGCAGGAAAACACCTCACTTTTAAGTGGTTTCTCTCTGATGAACAACAGCCACCCCAAGAATAGCAATCCCTAACAGTCAGCTACGGATGGAACAGAAGGTCCTTGGTCAAGAGTTTCCCACATTTACCACATTTCAGTGGTGTTTTCTGGTGTTTTGTTGTTCACCATTAACTGTTGACTAGTTTTTAGATTGTAAAATGAAAGACGCTCTGTAAGGGTGTTCCATGGGCTATGTCATCGACAGTTAAAACAAACGATAAACAAAAAAAACCCCACAAAAAACCCAAAACAAGAAGTCAGTACCCTCATGAACCTGGAGGTCACCCACCACAGGACCTGCTAGCTGTAATGAATCAGGTACAGCTGCATAGCTGAGACCCTTCTAAAGCTGCCTACCATAAAAATACATCATGAAAAAACAACGTTCTGCCTCTTACTCCTAAATACAGTTTCTTCTGAAGTTATAGTGACTTCAGCAGGAAGAAGTATCAATAAAAAAAAAGCCAACCGGCCCTGGTTTTAAAGTCAGGATCAAAGTGGTCACATCATTCCAGGTAACCACCTGAGTTCCACCATCAGATCCTGCTCAGCCACAAAATTCAAGATACCACTAGAAAATAAACCCATTAAGAGAGTATTACTAATCCAGCTGTATCTTCTAGTCTATGAATAAATTACAAAATGAGCATAAATTAAAGGTACAGTAACTGCTGAATATGAGATGTCTGCTGTGAAAATAGGACACAATACTGCACAACAGAAGGGCATCTTAAATCCCTTGGCAATGCTTCCCAGTCCTGTCCTTGAACTAAATCAGCACCCCAGATAGTTGTGGAACATTATGCATGTGTCCATAGAAACATATATTCTTCACCAAAACAAAAGTAGACTACTACAAAAACAAATTATTTCTGCTGCTGCTGCAAGAAGTTCGGGGTCAAACTTCTGCTCAGATGTAGGTGGTGACCTGACAATCCAAAAGCTGTTATTTGATGTCCTTCTGGGAAGAGTTCCATGAATTGTTTCCCCATGAATACATCTCCTGGATGAAATAGTATCAGAGAGAGACAATTATTTGGTTCTGGGGTTTGTACCAACACAAACTCAATTGTGTGTCTTCTACAAAAAAAAAAAGCACAACCACTTTGGCAAAAAATAATATATACACTGCTTAATTGAGGAGAAAAGCTACTTTCAACCCAAAAACCAAAAGTGATACTTGTTGTAAAGGGACAGGAGACAGAAAGATGTTTGCAGCAAATTATGTTGGCTTTGCTAAGTGTACACCCCGACCCCATCACCATGGGCAAGGGAAGCTCAAATCCCCAACACGCAGGGCATGGGCTACTCCACTTCCTTTTATTATTATTATTATTATTATTATTATTATTTTGGCATTTTACCCTGATCCAAACCTTGTTAGTAGTGCCTCAAGGGGGGGAAAAAAAACAAACTTTATCTAGGTAGATATATCTCATTCTTTAGGATCAGACTGTCCAGTTCCCAGGCTCAGAGTGAGCCTGTAGCACAGGGGACATTTCCCAGAGGCAGGTCATGTGTGGAGCAGACAGCTTCATGGAGCTGATCATCCTTCTCCAACACCTAAACATCTACCTTTGGGGTTAGGTAGCAGGATAAATTTCCTGCATGTGTAAGGGAGTCACTGCCACCTTAATTCCTGAGCCCTCAGGTCCTCAGGCTGCCAATCCCAAAAACTGCTTTGAATTAATTGCCAATTTCAAGCCTAAACCCAACCCAATATTTGGTAAGAAACTAAGAGGAGCAGCAGATGAAAACAGCACACTTACACCACAGGTTAAATTATATATTGCAGATTAAGTTCTATATTGCAGTCATTTTTATAAATGGGCTTAAATACTTAATTTTTCTCACAGAAAACACTGACATAGATTATATTATTTAATAAAAAAATAAATTTAGATTGTAAAAAAGAAATTTAGTAACAAACTCAGCTGCCTTGAGTCTCACTTTAAAAGAAATTGTCTAGAAGGCACTTTGCTCAAAAAGTTGATGTCCATTGAGTCTGGATCCACTTGGATGGAGACCCAGTAGAGCTGGTAAGGGGAGGTACCACCTTGCTCCTTCCTTGCACCACACAAACCTCCTGCTTGTGACACTTCAGGGTCCACAGAATGACGGTGGAGACCTCTCCAACACAGGAGATTGGGATAAACAACTAAACCAAGTCAGACAGCTCCACTGCTGGCAGATTACATTCCCTTGCCAAAAATAACTCCCACTTCCCTGGGACCTTCCAGAGGACAGAAAGAAAATAAAAAATAATAATAAAAAAATAAAAATAATAATTAAAAAAACAAAACCAAAACCGAGTTTTAGCAGAGATGGAAACTGGTTCCACTGGTACCACCTCTGAAGCAGCACAGATCCACTTCAAAGTCACCTCAGGCAGGAGCTGAATTTTCTTTTTACAAGGAACTGCTAGAGACTTCAAAGGCCCTGCAATCTAGCTCCAGAACTTCAGATCTAGCATTCACTCTTGCACTCTATTTCAGGTTTGCAACCATTTTCAGTAAAAATAATACAGAAAAAAAACCCCACTGTTTGTTCAGAAGAGGAATGGGTGAAACCACCACCACCAACCACGTTCTGGTTTCCCAGGGTTCTCTTCCAAGAGTCTGCAAAGACTCAATTAAAAATGAAGTTAATAATGAGCATTATTTGTTTTAATGACAGAGCAGATACAGACACAACTAGTAGTGTGTTAAAGGCATGAAGACTTGAGAGTTAACACTACAAAATTTGGGGGTGTTGGGTTTTGGGGTTGGGGTTTTATATCTATCAGAATCTTATTTCAGTGATTCATCAATATCCATGCCTTGTCCCTGTGTGCATGAAGTGTGTTTATGAGAATGAGATTACTTTCCATCTGGGATGTCTGTCTTGACTTGATTTAGGAGAAGAGATTTAATAAGTGGCTATCAAAAACTTTTTGGATTCTACTTCTAATGTAGCACAGATAAAGACTTAAAAGTCTTGTTGATAAACTAGATGTGAGAGAATGGGGTTTCTTTCCCAAACTGCTTTTCAAATACCTTGTAAATATTGATAGACAAAATGAGGAGAATTTATGAAAACATAAAATAAATCCACTCTTCCTATAAAACTTGATTAGATATATTGATTATATAATAAAAGCCTACAGTTTGGTTTTAATAAGCTTCAAATGATGCATCCAAAATACAGAGCATCCTCTTTAAAGTTGCTGGAGAATATGCAACATTCTCCCTTTCAGAAGTCTTTGTAAGCCTGTTTTTCAATTCTATTGGCTTGATAAGTAAAATTAAAGTCAGATCTTTAACATACTTTATGTTTCTAGTGATTAATGGTATTGGAAGAACTCTCACCAGTTACACCTGGCTTTGGGTCATGCCCCAAGTCAACTTCAAGGATAAATCCATACCAGCAATTGAAGAAAGAGGTATTATCTGGATTTCAAATACTTGCAACAAATTGTCCTCGAGAAATCCATGGGATAGGACATATTTGGAAAATGCATTAAATTTAACACTGACTTTCAAATGAGCTCAAGAAAAATCTTATGGAGTTCACAGACAATTTGAAAAGAGAAGTTGTTATATTTTCTGGATAACTTCTTCACAGTGATTATGCATTCATCTTGAGTGGCATTTTAGTTACAGACACACTTGGGCTATAAGATAAAGTAGACATGTGCTTCTACTGCAAGTAGATCTGCAGCATCACAGGAAAAAAATTCCACCTTGGATCAGCCTGGAGTGCATTGAGATTGAATATCCAGCACATGATTTTTCCAGAATACCTGTAAGCCAGAAAATTGTTAAACTTATGCAAAACCACTCTAAATACTTAACACAACGCTTGCAAATTTACTTCCTAATCCAGTTTCACCATATTTTTTTGTACTGACTCTTGCTTATGATTCCCAAAAGCATCATCTGCAAATTAAAAGTTGTTTATAGCCTTGCAACTTTATCTGCCTAACGTTCTTTAGTTAGTGTGCAATTATAACAACTCCAGACACACTTCATGAGAACACTAAAAAAAAAATCTCACATCAGCACCACCACTGCAGAGCAACTGCTGGTGAGTACATTTCCCTAAACAAGGAGCTTTGAGTCATGGGCACTAATTAGCATTCTAGCAAGAACAAAACCAGGAAACAATAAGTAAGACTTACACAAGTGTTGCAAGGACACCAAGTATTCAGTAGAAAACTCTACAGTTGTTATGCTAGCAATTCAAAAATAGGAGATCTACAAGAAGATGGAAGTTTGACCAAGACAATCAGCATGTTTGAAGAAGAGCTAGCAATAGAGATGCAAAGAAATGGGAATTTCAGAAGGAATAATGGAAAAACAAAAAAAATATTAAAGACTGAAGTCTAAAGCATTTATTTATGCCACTGAAACAGAACTGTAGAAGAGATTCTGGCTTTAGGTTCAGTTTATGAAGAACTGAATTCACCCTGGACTAATGAAGCTGGTCTGATGGGGAGGGACTTTTCATAAGGGCAGTTAATGACAGAACAAGGGGTGATGGTTTGAAACTGGAAGAGGGGAGATTCAGTTGAGATATTAGGAAGAAATTCTTTCCTGTGAGGGTGGTGAGACAGTGTCCCAGGTTGGCCAGAGAAGCTGTGGCTGCTCCTCCCTGGAAGTGTTCAAGGCCAGGTTGGATGAGGCTTTGAGCAACCTGATCTAGTGGAAGGTGTCCCTGCTGATGGCAGAGGGGTTGGAACTGGATGAGCTTTAAGGTCCCTTCCAACCCAAACCATTCTATGATTCTATAATCAGCCTATTGTCTGATGGTGAAGCCCTTGGAGAGTATTCCACTCCCATGTAGTTGCTGGTACATTATCTGGTTAAACAGACCTCAGTTTTTTCCTGCTCTGTCATACATTGTATGATTTAGAGACTGTATGACCCCTGTGTGTAAGATATTTAAGGTACACAAGATTTAAGTGTCACTTGTAAATGCTTTGCAATCCTGATATAAGTCACATTAGATGCTAGGATGTTCTCTCTCTCACTCAGGAAAGAAAAAGGAGAGGTCACTATTGGAGCACAAGACAATTTAATAGACCTCACTGAAAGCTGGTCCACAGCCTGAAGGGACACAGGAACAGGATACACAGCAAGAACTTACTCAACTACTTTTTTATTACTGTTTAATCACTTTTTTTAAATAGGATAAGCAATCAGAAGTTTTATTTGCAGATGGCTCTAGCTGGATTCCTGGTAGTTCTACTCAGGAGTATAAAGAAGACTTTAATGGCAGAGAGATCAGTCATTGCAGCATCCCGACACTGAGATTACACTGAATGGAAGAACTGACAAAATGTAAATCTTCTCTTCTTCAAAAAAATGTCATCCTCAGATTTTTCTGGTATTAAAAAGCTAACTCTGCTTGAGAGGAAGCGAACAGTGTGAAGACACCTCCATTCACAGGAACCTGAAGGGTTGTCAGGGGTGGGAAGTGAAATAATCAGGGAGAGCAGAAAAAAAAACAGCATGTGGCAAGTTCCTGCTGCACAGCAATAAAAAGGTCCTGTGATAGAAGATGAACCTGGGAAAGAAAAGTGTCAGGATGAGAAACGTTTTGACAAAGATAATGCACAAATAAAAGGCAGAATGTTTGGGGAGAGGCAGCAGTGGAAAGGAAAAATAAAAACAATTTCTACAGAGCAGAGGCTTCAGTAAGTGCTCCAAGTATGAAGTGGAGTAGATAAAGTTTCCAAACAGCTGCTGGATGATAATACACTACCTAGAAAAATTGTGCCAAAATTAACCTCCTACCAGATCCGAACCCTCTTTACCTCCTTCCAACCTCCATTTCGTGTCTGCAAATTACCTCTTCAGGAAAAAAAAAAGCAATTCAACCACTCTCATTTTTACACTGTTCACTCCAAAAGAAAAAAAATAATATTTTTCCTATAACTTTAAATTTGGTTGCAATGCCTGTGTGACAGGGCAGAACCCACTGGCCTGAAAGCATCTCTGAATAGGTAATGTAGGGCTTGATCCCAGACCCTGGTTCAGTCCAGGAAAATAATACCCATAAATAATATTTCTCACTTTGCACAACTTTCTGGGATCACAGAACATTGTGAGCTGGAAGGGACCAAAAGGATGATGGAGTCCCACTCCTGGCCCTGCACAGGACAAGCCCAACATTCAGACCATGGCCCTCAGGGCCTTGGCCAAATGCTGCTGGAATCTTGTCAGGCTTGGTGCCATCAGCACCTCCCTGGGGAGCCTGTTCCAGTGCTCCACCACCCTCTGCCTCAAGAACCTTTTCCTCATGGCCAACCTCACCCTCCCCTGCCACATCTTCCTGCCATTTCCTCTGCTCCTGGCATTCGTTGGTGGCCAGAGAGAAGAGCTCAGTGCCCGTCCCTCCTCTGCCCCTTGGGAGGAAGTTCTAGACCCCCAGGAGATCTCCTCTCAGTCTCCTCTTCTCCAGGCTGAACAATCCAAGTGACTTCAGCCTCTCCTCATACCCTTCCCCTCTAAACCCTTCACCAACTTGCTCAGACCTTGCTCAGTGCATCCTCACATCTGGCTTCAGTCTATTCTACACCACTTAATTTCTTTCCTCAGTGATGTTAATAACACTTTTATCTTCTCTTATATGCCCACACCATTTATGTTCCATCTCCTAACAAGATATTTTGCTGGTGTTACTCATTTGGGTGTCCTGACAAGACAGGATTTATTCTTTCATACATATAAACTGTGTGAAAAACAGCTTTAAACCATTTGCCTTTAAAAGCTCCTTCCATTAAGTTATATTGAATCAAAACCAAGATGTGCATCTCCTCTTATTCCCATCTGCTTCAGTCCATTTCAGAGACTATCACTGTATTAGAGACTTCTAGTGGGAAAATAATAATAATAATAATAATAATTACTGCTATTCTAAAATAGCTTAGGCTGGTGTGAGCGCTGCTGACAATGTTTAAGAAATCATTGCATTGCAGCTTAATGAGAAAAGTGGTCTGGAGTAGAAAAGGTACTTTAGAAAGAAATATCATGTTCTGCTTCTGCAGAGCTTGGCAATGCAGGAGGAATTAAAACCCCAGGACAGAGCTCAGAGACCAACCCAGACCCTGGTTCTGCATTTCCACACTGTTTGTATCAGGCTGTTATTCCTGAGGTCAGCATGTGTTTCCCAGTTGTGAAACTGTGTACAAGATATGGAAAGAACAGGTTTAGGAAATGTGAAGAATTTCTATATTAATAATCATCATCATTTTGTCCAAGAGAATTTCCAAAGTCCAGCTTACAGCTGAAAAGAGAAAATAATGTGGATACCCAATTTTGATTCTCTTTCATGATATTTTGAGGGTTTGGGGGATTTTTTGTGTTTTGTTTTGGTTTTTTTTTTAAGAGGTGCACAATTATTCAAGAGGACAGACAAGTGGTGTCCACAGCACGGGAGAAGGAGGGGAGCAGGAGGGGACACGGACAGGGCATCAGACAACCTGCTGTTCTCCCCCCCACCCTAAAGTCTAACAACGTAAAATCAGATTTTTATTAACCTCTCACCATCCAAAACCAGAGACACCAGGAGAAATACCTTGTGAAAATGAGATTTTTCATGAATAGGAATTCTCCAAGGCAGAGCTTTTAAGTGAGGCTTATATCATAGTAGTTAAGGACACAAGAGTACAGGAGATCCAAAACCTGGCTCATTCAGAAGTTAGAACAGATCTTCCAAAAATAAGGTCAGAGCATGAAATTAAGAGAGTCAATATATCCACCAAGCTAACCACTTATAGCGCTTGCCAGGTCTTCTGAAGACTGGAAAGCACAATTATTTCAGAGTGCACCTTCCTGAAACACCTCCACACTGTGGTGCAGACAAGATCTTTACTGGTGTCCCCACATTTCCTCAGCTGTCTGTCACCAGATGGGTCATGACTGCCATGGAGTTTGGTTTTTTTTTTTTTTTTTCCACTCTTCATTCAATAAATTCTGCTGATCTCCCTCAGCCTCTGGGCTCAGGGAGGTTGCTCAGAGAGGACCCATCACCAGTCCAGGTGTTTGGTCGCTGTATTCACATGTCCTTGCTCCTCAGAGCATCCATTTCTTCAGCCAGGTGGGAAAGCCAATCATAGAACCATAGAATGGTTTGGGTGGGAAGGGACCTTCAAGATCATCCAGTTCCAACCCCCCTGCCATCAGCAGGGACACCTTCCACTAGACCAGGTTGCTCAAAGCCTCATCCAACCTGGCCTTCAACACTTCCAGGGAGGAGCAGCCACAGCTTCTCTGCCCAACCTGGGACACTGTCTCACCACCCTCACACCAAACAATTTCTTCCTCACATCTCAGCTCCATCTCCCCTCTGCCAGTTTCAAGCCATCACCCCTTGTTCTGTCACTCCCTATCCTTGGCCAAAGTCCATCCCCAGCCTTCCTGGAGACCCTTCAAGTACTGAAAGGTCACTAGAAGGTCTCCCAGGCCACCATAAGGTCTCCCTTGATTTGAAGCCAAGACTTCAAACCTGGTACCAACACTAGGAAGTACTAGTGGAGTCCTTCAGCCCACAAAGCACAGAGGAGTCAAATTCTCATATTCCCATGGTTCCTTAGTTAGACCAAAAATTAAGCAAAGGGAAAAAAACACTTTAAAATGCAACTTTCCACAATCTCCAGTGCTTTGAGCATGAGTTAGTTATGAAATAGAGACGCTCAGCAACAGCTTCTCAGTGCCACACATGTGCATTTGAGGGCCTGAAGAACATGGGACCTGACATGGTTTCATTTGCTTGGTAACCATAACCCTGTTCTTCAAAACAACTCCCACATTGCCTCTCTTCTCCCTGTTTTTCCATCCAAAATGAGTTCCAGTGCAAATGAGGCACCTGGGAAATATCAGTACCTGCAAAGAAACCGAGAAGAGCTTTTCCTCATTCTCCAGGCAGTAAAAGGAAACACAGAAGCAGCCCTCACATTGAAAACCCACTGAATTTATTTACACTGCAGGCTCCAGAAAGACTAATGATTTTTTTTTAATTTAAAGACCACCTCTAATTATGTACCAGTAATTTGCCATCCAAAAATCAATTGTATGTGCAGATAACAGTGTTTGGATGTCTAATTAATAGACAAATCTCACAAATCAAGTAGATGTCCAAGAGCTTATGTTGCACTTACAGCTTTTCTGCCTCCTAATTTTGGACATTTGGAGACTCCAAAAAAAAAAAAAAGTAGAGTTTTAGGTTTTATTCCATTTTTAGCACAGGTCTTATAGGCAAAATAAAACTAAACTAGAGTCCCCCCTGAGTTCACACATGGACACTACAATCCAGAGTCTAATACATATATTACATGATGAGGTTTGCACTCCAGCTCTGCATCCAGAGCTTTCACCATGGACACTTCTCCTCTGTGGTAAAAGACAATGTTTAATTCAAAATAAAAAAAACAATGTTTACATTGTTTAAACAATGTAAACATTAAACAATTAAACATTAAACAATGTTTAATTCAAAATAAAAAAATAAAACTTCAGGGATTTGATCAACATTCATGAGTTCTCAGTACAATCCCTCTTGAAGATGCCTACATGCTTTTGTAGACCATATACAGGTCTTCAGTATGACATGCCATGATTATATGTGCCACAGAGTTTATTTTATGGGTCCCAACTGATGAGACTGAGTGTGAGGAACAAGCTGGGAGGAAGAAACAGGCAGGCACAGAGGTAGCTAGCAGCAAAGGTATGAGGAAATCCCAGTCTGTGTGCCCGTAACAGCCTTAAAATATACATAGAGAGCCCCAGCAAGCGTGAATGACCCCATCCATGGGCCCAAGCTTGGCCTTCCACACAGTTTCCAGAGCATGAAGTCATAAACTGAATTTCCATAAGGGGAAGGGATACCCTTATCACACCCACACCATCATGACAGCCCTGAGCTCAGCATTCTCCAATCCATCAGCCAGTGGCAAAGAACCACAGAATCGTAGTGGTTGGAAAAGACCTTTAAGATCATTGAGTCCAACCATAAACCCAACACTGCCAATTCCACCTCTAAACCATGTCCCTGAGCACCTTGTCTGCCCGTCTGTTAAATCCCACCAGGGAAGGTGACAGAAGACACAACAAGTCTGAGGGTGATGGACAAAGCAGTGCTCTATGCTGACCCTTGTGTTACAAGAAGCCTGTAGACCAGCTGATAACCAGAGCAGTCTGTGCACCACATCTCATTACATCAGAGACCAGAACCCATCGTGCAACCTGGTCTAGTGGAAGGTGTCCCTGCTGATGGCAGGGGGGTTGGGACTAGATGATCTTCAAGGTCCCTTCCAACCCAAACCACTCTGTATGCGATTCTGTGAACCCTCAACTCCAGTATAAAGCCCCTCTCTGCACCCACCCCACCACACCAAGGTCAGAACCAACTAAGTCTTACACAGTAGGAGTTGTCTTGATTTTTCAGGGCGTTTTGTACGAGAAACCAGGATTTCCTCAAATTTTCTGGTCAGTTTGTAGCACCACATTGCCATCTGCTGTCCCTCATCTTCCCTGGCAGCCTCACCAATAACCAGGTGAAATACAGCAGCACAGTCTAAACAAAGCTGTTCAAAATGCAAATAGGCCCACGACCCATCACTTATTTAAATGGATTTTAACGTTTTCATTAACTATTTAAGAAATACAAGACGTGAGCTTGCAAGGACACAATCAGATGACGGGGTCACAAACAGAGGTGTGGAATAGCAAGTGTTAAATCTTGGCACGTTAAGATGATGGTATGCACAGGTGTATCACTTCCAAAATAGCTTTTTTTTTTAATACTCTGGCAATTCAGTCATTCAAGAATAAGTTATGCCTCTTCACCTAATAATGTCTTGTTTTTATCATCCAAATATAAAATAGGATTTTTTATCTGGTTCCTGGGATGATACACCAAATTATTTGCAGCAGATTTAACCTTCTGCTTAAATCTTACATGCAGCCAGGCAAGCACCTCACTTTTGCAAACAACCACCTTTGTGGCTTTCCCCTGGTCCCGATTCCCCCCCCCCCCCTAAAATATTTGCTGAAAAATCTTTATTAAATACAGGTTTAATTTGTGGTTTGGATGAAGCTAACCAGACTCAGCGGATGGAACCGGAGTCTTCATTATGATGGGAAATGAGAAGAATGTACTTCTTCAGAAAGTGTTCTGGGCATGAAAAGTGAGAAATAAATCTAGTAAAGGGGATTCCTTTCTCAGCAGCCAGGAACATCAACAGGAACAGAGAAAGAACAAGGCATGAGGCTGTTCCTTGATAATTCAGACTAGACTAACTTGCACACCTACTATATATACACATTAATCCTTTTTGCTGCTCACAGCGCAAGCTCAAGAGGAAGCAAACAGATGGACAATGACTTCTCATTGGAGAGCCTTGGATCAGCAACTTCCAAATTCAGATTTTTACAGGAAAAGCAAGTTTGTCGTCTAAACAAATAGATATGGCCAGGGGAGAAGAAAAATCTGGGTAGCAGTAGAACCAAAATAAAACCTGAAGAAAAATAAAGACTATGAGTACGCAGAAGACAGAAAGATGTATAAAGTGAATATAAAAGTCAAGACAACACAAAGCAGGTGTATACAACTCTGCTAAATTTTCATTTCTTGTGGGACTGCATTTATAACACAAAAAGAAAGATCTTAAAAGCACTGAAGATACTGGCCAGGATATTCAGGATATATTAAGGTTCAGGATTTAGGATTAAAATTATTAGGGAGTTGGGGGAAGTCACAGAACGAGATCTCTTCAGCAGCAAAGAGCTTTTCTGAAGTCATTTCTTTTAAAAACATTCTAAAGGAAGCAACCTTGCCAAGGCAAAGGATGGTCTGGATGATCTAATCATCTCTCATGTCAGGGCTGTGTCATTCCCTTTGGTTTGCATTCCAGATTACATGTAATACACAGTGTCTAGAAATAGCAGATGCACAGCAGGTTGTTCTCCTGGACCCTGTTGTTTTCCACCTGTCCAGAAATTGTTTGCCAGATCCACAAATGCAAATTCTGTTAAATCTGAGGCTATCACCTTGTTCAACAAGATGCTTTAGGGGATAAAGAGCTGAGATGTTGTTGGTATTTACACTTCACAGAAGGTAGGATGGGGGAAAAAAATATAAAGAAAAAAACAGAGCCATAGGAATATTCACAGGAGTATTAAATGTTCTCTCCAGGAGCACGCCAGACATCTGGATTGCACTCAGCAGTGAGAGACTCTTACACCAGTCCCTGCCCCGTTTCCATCTCTTTGGTAAATTAACAAGGATGAGCTACTTATGACTCTGGCTGCTGTTTCCCACTTCTCCATACAGTGACAGCATCAGAACAGGCTTTGCCTGGGAAGCAAACCTAAAGAGATGCCCAAATCAAAACCCACATTGGCATCATTCAATTAGAGCAGCAGAGGTCTAAAGGCTTTACTGTCAGATATCTCTAGATGGAAGTTGATATTAATATTATTATTAAAGCCAATTTATATTTTTGCTATACATGTCATCAATATTCAATGCCTCAAAGAAAATATTAGTCAAAAACCTATATTTTAAATAAAAAACCACAACCCCCAGTCTGCTTTGACCAGATGGGACTTCAGTCTTTCTCTATCAATTAAAGTCCTTGTGTTTTTCTCTTAAATCCTGTAGAGTTGGCTACCAAGAGATTTTAGGTGCCTGAACAACAGAAACCAGGAGTAAGGTAGGGTGCACAGGTAAGGGAACCCCACACTTTTGTCCTGAACATGGGCAGAAAGATCCTGACACTTCAGCCTGCTTCCATCAGTACTTTATTTCCTCCTGATACCATGGAGCTACACTGGAGTGAGGACTGGAGGAGCAGAGATATCCCAAAACAACCAAAGAATAAGAGCATCAAAACATTAGAAATCTTTCAGTTCTGAAATTTCTTCCAGCCCAAGCATCGTGACTCCATACCAAATATCTTTAGGTTCAAGAACATGTATCATTATAGTTATTTCAACTTAACTCAAAGAAATTTGGTGAAATAAATTTTAAATACAAGAATAGCTTGAGCAGAAACATTTGAGATCTTCTCGTTACCAACTGTCTACAAAAAAAGACACCTATTTCATATACTTAGAGACTCTAGCACTTGGTGACATCCCTTCACTCATCAAAAGCGGTCAAACAGAGCAGCCTAAAGGTACAATTTTTTTATTCTCATTGATGTGAGATGTACCCGTCCACCTTTCAGTTATATTTAGCTTAGATTTCTAATCAGTTATATTTCAATTATATTTAGCACTGCAGAGAGGTAGGAACCTCCAGTTACAGCTGCACCAGCCATGGTAAAACTGTTGGGGAATTAAAGGTTGCTCACTCTTCCCCCTCTAGCCAGAAATTCAGTAACATCTGCATCAACTCCCTTCTCCCCATTTATTATCCAGGAGATGCAGAAGTAATTAAATAGTAGCCTCAAAACAGCCAATTCTTTCAGCATGAGGGGGATGATGAAAAATCCCATCCTCCCATTTTACCTTCCCAGGCAGCACCAGAAGAGCTACAATACAAACCCACCAGCCTGAAGACATTTTCTCCTCCAATTTACATTTTAATGGGAGAGCAGAGGACTTATTGCAAAGTGCCGGGAGCTGATGGAGCCGTGCACATTCTGAGGGTCTAATAAATGCACTGATCCATATTTTTCACATTTTATGGGACAGGGGGGGAAAGCTGCTGAAAGAGCTCGTTTGCAGCTATGTTAATTACACTTTCTATGGCAAAGTGAAGGAACGTGTCACAAAGAGCTACTTGCAGCCGCATTTGTGGGACAAATCTACTGTTAATCTACTGTTTAGAGCAGGTAATTGCACACTGGAAGGATCCCAGGTTCTTGGGGGAGCTGGACCACTGGGCTCTGCGGTGGTCATGGTCAGATCTTGACCTTTCTGGGCCATTCAGATCAGTTACAAAAGCTATAAAGCCAGTAGAGCTTTACTAGGTGACAAAATGCATTTGAATTGAGCTTTCTCATGGAATTAGGTCCTCCCAAGTAACTACAGAAGAGTTCATTAGTAGTTCTCATCTGTGTCATTCTTTCTCTCTAATCCAGCCCCGACACTGACTGTAGCTATGGGATAGGTGTTTCTCCTCCTCT